>NW_028127009.1:0-71237 GCF_965231255.1 Vanellus vanellus
GGGAAAAGCAGGGGGTGGGCAAGGTGCGTGGACCCTCCCCGCAGGTGGGGGTCTGGTGCCATGGGACCCCCGAGTTCAGGAGGCTGGCACGCAGCTGACTGAACTCCATGTCTCTCGGGGGGAAAGGCGCTTTTCAGACCTGGCACGCCTCTCCTCTTTGAATCTAGCTCTTCTTTGGACATTGCTGAGCATAGATATTAAGCGATTAATCATAGCAACTTATTGATATTTATACTGTGTAAAGCCATGGTGTTTAACCCTAACACTCAAGTCAGGACGCTGATTGGTTGACGACCCCGTCAACAGCCCAGGCTATTGCAAGTAGGTGGAGCTGGGAAGAAGGAGTTGAAATCAGCTGGAGCTTCAGTGCAGAGCCGGGGCTTCAATTAGCCAGAGCTTGGCAAGCAGGAGCTGGAGGGAGGTGGGGTGTCCTCTGTCCGGAGCACGCATTAGCCAGAGGCAAGACTCCCGGCAGCGGTAACGAGCAGGAGCTGCAATTAGCCGGAGCGTGTGTTGGCTGGAGCAGCCGCCGGCCAAACTGCACTTCCCGCAGGGCTGAAGAGCGGCCGGGTGCAGGCTGGGCTGTCCCAAGCGAGGAGCTGCGAGCAGAGGGGAGGCGAGCGGTGCTTCTGCCGGCGGGGAGCCCGGCCTCTTGCCGGGGGGATTAAATCCCCGCCAAGCACCTGTCTGGGCCCTGCTCCCGAGGGCAGAGGCGGGGTGGGGGTCCCCCGGCTTGTGCCCGTTGTCTGGCTGCGACAAAGAGGGTCATTTCTCGCCTCCTCTTTTCCCAGCGTCCCCTTGTGCGTCCCGGGAAGAAAATCCTGCGGGATTGATTCCGCCAGCTGCTCAGGTAATGGCAGGCGTGGGGCTGGGGGAGCGGGGAGACACGTTTGCGAGTTCAGGGGCGCTCCGGGTACTCCACGTCAAACGGGCAGAAAGGGCAAATTTGCTGCCAGCGCAGAAAAGCGGATGCAGGACTGCAGTGAACAGAGCGCGCCTCCTTCCCGGACTGGTGCCTGGGTAGTTAGGAATGTCTTCCTTTGGGGTGAAAGAGCCACCTTTCCTCTCGCCTAAATTAAGAGCTGCCCAATACCTTCTTTAGGGTCCGGTGTTTCCCTTCTGTTTGTTCATGCTACTTTTATGGGCAAGTTGGAAATGGCCTTTTCTCTTTCCCTGCGTAACTGAATCGTTAGGAGTCCGTGGCGCGAGCGTGGTTAATTTTGGAGCACCTAGGTGCCAGTGGAAACGGAATGAATGAAACGCGATGGAAACTGATGTTTTGCTTGGTTTTTACTCAACTTTTTTTTATCTTTCAGTGTTGATGGCATGTTGTCCTGTGGCTCAACCCACCTTCTGTTGCGTGGAGCCTCCGATCTAGGGTTTTTAAGTCTGAGAAGCTTGTCCTTCCAGAAAAGGACTGGTCGTTGCGCAGATTGAGGGGTAGGCTCGGAGAGCCGCTGAAGTACACGGTCAGTGTAACGGCCAAATGTCACTTAACCGTGCGGTTCCCTTTCACTCCTTTCCCCCCAGCTCCCTCAGGGCTGGGAGTTTTTGTTTTGTTTTGGTTTTTTTTTTTTTTGCGGGGGTTGTGGGTTTGTGTGGGGCATGCGCGTGGTTTCCAAAGCAGAGCGCAGTGTTGCCTGGTGGCAGCCTGCAGAGCCCTTTTGCTGCCTGACCTCTCCTTTTGCACTCCACTCTCAGGGCTGTAACTTTCCTTTGGCTGATTTGAGCAGAGCAATGAAGTGACTTGCCTGTGTAAATGTGCTGGTGATACCAGGAAGGGAAGCGCTTGGGCCGGTAGTGAAAAACTTGGCTCCGAGTAGGATTTCTGAAGGCAGAACAACAACAGCAGCAGGAAGCGTCCCAAAGGTGATGCCAAGTACTTTTTCCTCCGCTCAGCTGTCGTCTGGGCAAACCTTCAGGGAAGAAGGCAGCTTGAGATTCCTACCTGGCTTTGCGTTCACGGGTTTTTTTCCTCTCTCGGCAGGTTGTCAACGGCCAGCCTTTCTCCGCGGTCACCCTTTCTTCTGCCGTGACGGTACGGGACACACGGAAAGGATCCAGAGTGCTCTGCCAGGACCAGGTACGTCTCCCATGTGCGTCTGCGTTTTTCCTAAGGTCCTTGTCGTGGGGGCTTTGAAGTGAAAGCAAAGGATGTGCTGACTCTCCTCCCGTAGTTTTTCGATGAAATATTTGAACGCGAATACTAAAAATAAGGTGTGTTCCGGAGCACGTTGCGCCCATGCAAAGCTCGCTTCGCTCCGCTTATTTTCTCCAGCCGAAAGCATCATCTCTTTCTGTGTGCTTACCGTTAACTGGCACTGTGAGAATAATGTTGCACTAAAAGAGGCAAGAAAGGGTTCGCAAGGGTTCAGATGTTCCGAAGAAAGAGACTTTGTTTTCGTGGTAAAAGCTTTATGCTTTTTCAGTCCACAGGTTTTTAAAATAGCTTCCAGTAGTCCTGGATAACCTTACTGAGATACTAGCCTCTGTACGCAAAGCAGTCGAGGTCAGAGAAGAGACAGGGACAAAGTGGGACAAAGCAGGGTGGCTTCTGCGTGTTTTCCGGGCTTTGCCAGGAAGCACTGGCAGCCTTGTAAGTGGTGACAGCGGGTCCCGATGTGTTTTTGGTGAGCTACTGCTTCCCTAATGGCCTTATTTGGCAACGAGACTTTGCACTCTTTCTCTTTTTTTTTTTTTCCCCGTTTGTTTGGGGTTGGTTTTGGTTTTTTGTTTGTTTGTTTGTTTGTTTTAAGAAAACCAAAGTCCACAGCCCGTCTTCTGAATTTGTTGGGTTCTCAGTCGTACCAGGCGAGGTATCATAAACACGCGTTCCTCTGCGCACTCAGCACAGCCGAAAGCATCAGTCCATCTGCCGGTCCTTTTTGGTGGCCTTATGGATTGCGGGAGCGGGGATTTGATCCCCTCCCCTCCCACCCCCCCCCACCCCCCCCCCCCCCCCCGGTAAAAGCCTATGGGGGCTTTTTCATCTTGCTGATTTTTCTATCCTAAATTAAACTTTAAAAATGGTTAAAATTGTAGAATTTACAAACGTCCTTGCGTTGTTTAAACTGCAGCTGCCAAATGGCTGTAGCATACAATGTATTCGGTGTA
Organism: Vanellus vanellus; assembly: GCF_965231255.1. Classification (NCBI taxonomy): domain Eukaryota; kingdom Metazoa; phylum Chordata; class Aves; order Charadriiformes; family Charadriidae; genus Vanellus; species Vanellus vanellus. The sequence continues at coordinate 3,115 of NW_028127009.1, forward strand.
CTTTGGCAATGAGGTATTTGTTCTAAAGCTTTAAAAACAGGGCCGTTTTTTAAAAAAGTTACATTTAAACGTTTAAGAAAGGAAATGTTTAAAACCAAATGTTTAAACAAAGGATACGTTTCAAAAGGGACAGTTGAATGTTAGCGGTTTTTTATTGCCAATCTTCAGAGGGAGCGCTCTGGAGTTCTTGGTTTCTGTCTGGCTGTCAGCAGCGCGTTTCCCCGGCGGTTCAGCAGCATCTCTCCTGGGCAGGGCAGCCGGCCAGACGTCCCCGCTAATCGTGCGGCACCCAACTCCCCCCTCCCACGAGTCAAATTATAGCTGTGTATTTTGGAGATGGATGGTTTAATGGTATGGATTGACAGCTGGGCAAGTTCATTTAGTGCCAAAGGAAAGTCAAATACTTTTATACTATAAGAATTCTTATTGCAGAGAGAGAGAGAGCGAGAGATCTCTAAGCATACGTGCACCTCTTCAGCGTAGAGTAAAGGACTGAGCTTTGTTCGTTCTTGTTCATTGCACTCTTTGGAGTTTTACCCTTCCCTTTCGGCTGTACTGACCCAGCAAGGTGTGCAGCAGCAGCAGCAGCAGCAGCAGCAGTGGCATGAGGGCTGTAGCTGTTTGAGGGGGTCCGTCGCGTCGATTCTGGTCACGGCCCAGCCCTGTGCGGCAGCCTGGCAGGGGGAGGTCCCCGCGGCAGCGCCGTGAGGAAGGCAGGAGGGGTTTCCCAGAGCCAGCCCGAGGGTTTACTGCCGTGCTCAGAATGGCAGCAGGCGGCACTTAGTCTTCATACTGACCGGAAGAGTTCCAGTCGCTCTGGCTTTGAAAGGCCACGCTGTATTTGGCGCTGAGCTGTTTCCCTACAGGAGTCCTCCTGTCGCTGCGCTGCCGCCCCGTGCCTCGGTGTGAGGGAATTCCTCTGCTTTCTTCTGTGCTCTTTGTTAATCTGCTGAAATATAATTGGGGCTTTTGGTGTTTCAGGTGTCTCGCCGTACGGGTCTGGCGACGCTCAGTAGACCTCCCCCTGCCCAGGTGTTGTGTTAAAGGGCAAAGTAATTTGGCAGACAAGAAAGCCCTTTGCGTTCCAGGCTGTCTCAGAGGGGCTGGGGGCGGCGAGGCTTAGGTTCTGAGCGATGCCCGATTTGGCATTAAAAGTCCGGTGGCGTTCAATATGTACTATTGAACTATCACGATTACGGAGGCACTAATAGCACCACACGCAATCGGATCAAGCGGCGTCCCGTGAACCAGCGCGGCCACACGTAAGGATTTGGGTGGCGTTCACTAGGAACTCTCACGGCTAGATTGGTGAAAAGTGTCGTTTATTGAAGCGACAGAGGCACAAGTTCTTTTGGAGTGCCGGTGATAGTGACCGTCTGCAAAGCCCGTGCGAATACTAAAGATGTTAGTGATACAGCCTGGCTACAAATGCGCTAAGTTCTAAAACAACTCTATAGAGATTTCTAAGTTTCCCGGGGAAGCACTTGGCATAGCCGAGCGTTCGAATCTTCCCCACGAGCGTCCTTGTGGGGGGCGAGGAGAGGCTCAGCCCGTCGACGGACGCCAGCAGTCACAGGTGGTCGGCCATGGCATTTCCCTGCCCGCGTTGGTATCTTCCCTGACATCCCTCCTCTCTGACGCTATTTTCATACCTCTCTTTTTTTTTTTTTTTTTTTAACCTTTCAGGTGGAGCCTGATGGACTCTAGTCATACCTACTTGTGTTACGATTGGTGTAAAATTCTCTCGCTTGGCTTTTAAAGGTATAGACTACGAAAAATTCAGAGCGAGGACTCCGTGAGGAGCGGTCGCACCTCGGAGGCGGGTAGCTTTTGGGATGGAGGTGTGTTTTGGTATTATAATGACATTATAATGAGCAAATTTCACCCAAAGGATAGCATTTTGTCCAAAATGACAGATGGTTGGCTCAGGGTAACAATTGGGCAGCTTATCAGTTCCATAAGGCCTTCAGGGGTTCCATTTGACTCTCAAGTTCCCATTTGATCGCAGAGTTTGGCCGTGGCATCTCCACTCCGCTCCATCCGCCGCGCTGTTTTTCCTTAGAGTTGGCGCACCGGACTCCCCCAATGTCGTCAACATCTAAGGTTGCCTCGGGGACCTTTGTGAAACGCGTCCTTTGCACACCAGCTGCACTCTGCCCTGGAGAGTTTCCTCCACGCTGCACTTTTCTTCAAAACGGGGCATTACCTTAATTTCTAAGTCACCTCCAGTAATGATCCCACACCAGGTTTGCCTGCCGGTGGCTGAGCGGCCCGAGGGGACGGGGCCAGCCCTGGGTCCGCTGGCTTTGTGCCTTTTTTTGGGGGGGGAATAAAAAGGGGGTGTGTGTGGGGGGGTGATGATGTCATTTGGGGCAGCCCAGGGGCCCTGAGGGAGCGTGGGCAGTGATGCTGCAGAGGAGCAGGTGAGTGGGGGATGGGGGGGTCACACGGGGGTCGCCTGAAAAGAGGCGGATCACAGCCCCCAAATGTCTGAAAATTCGGGGGGGGGGGGGGGGGGGATTAGCAAACTTTAAAACCTGTAAATATGGGCGTGAGGCATTGAAATAAAGAAAAATCTCACATTTTAGTCTCTTAATAAATGAATATTCATTGCTTTACATAGGAGGAGTTTGGAATAAACCCCTAGATCTACTCTGTTACGTAAAGGATTTTAGACTATAAAAAGGTGTGTCCCAGAGCCCATTTTTGGCTCTGTCGTTCTCTGTCTGCCGGGCTGCCCGCCCTTTTCTTTACCTGCTCTGTCTCTCCCCTTCAGCTCCTCGAGGTTTTCCGGTATTCCTCAGGCTTATATTGACCCTAAATATATCTATGTCTGTGTGTAAATGGATACCTAGGGGACATGTCTATTCTCGGTAAGGTTTTTGAAATGCAAGGAAAGCCTATTTACGGAAAGCCCTTAAAACCCCGCCACACCGCCCTGCACCTTTCCCCATTTTTTTTTTTTTAAGATGTAAAAGCGCTTTTAAAAACTACCCCTTCCCCTTCTCCCCCTTCCCCTTCTCCCCCTTTTCCCATCCCAATTTGGGGCCGCTTTCCCCTGCCGGGCTGTGCACGCAAAGCGGGAGTTGCCACCACAGCACAAAAGTACCCCAAAGCCCTACTTCTGGGTCTGCGGGGGGGGGGGGGGGGGGGGCGGGACAACCCCAATTTTCTGTTTTGGGAAAAAAAAATAAAAATAAAAAAAGAGAAGAAAAACTTTCCCAACTTGGGTCTCCCGGGCAAGCCCCATCCACCTGGCTTGGTGCAGCTGGAAAGCAAAAAACCCCTTTTCCACGCTCAGAAGCAAAAATCACCAATGGTTGCGTGGTGGATAAGCGTTAAAAAGCCCCAAAGCTGAGCACTGTGGAAAAGTGAAGAAACGCCCACCCCGACGTGAGAAAAAGGTGGGTGCAGCGGCGGCAGTTTGGTGGCTCCAGCGTGGGCGAGTTGCGGAGAGTGGGGCGCCCCCCGTGAGTCCCCCGCTGTGGGTTCCCCCGGCCGGCTCCCCTGGGGGCGGTCCGTCCCCGTTCCCCCCCCCCTCCCGCGCAGGGGGGTTGTAGCCCTCCTCGGCCACGCCCCCTCCCCGCCCCCGGTTGCCATAGGCCCCGCCTCCCCGCGCTGCCCCACCTGCCACCCCTCCTCGGCCCCGCCTCCCGTCCCCTGGGCCCCGCCTCCCACGCTTGGCTGACCTCTGCCGGAGCCCCGCCTCCCGCCCCGGCCCCGCCTCGCTGGCCCCGCCCAGCCCTGCTCGGCCCCCGCCTCCCCCGCCCCTGCAGCGGGGATGCGCGCATGCGCAGTACGGCGCGCGTCTGCGCTCGCTTCTGCCACCAGGCGACCAAAAGCCGGTCCTGCACCCGGGGAGCCGCTCATGCGCAGTACAGCGCGATGGTGCGAGGGGCGCGCGTGCGCAGGACAGCGAACTGCCGCGCGCTCGCTGCCGCCACCGTGCGACCGAACGCCGGTACTGCGGCCGGGGATCGGCGCATGCGCGCTACGGCGCGATGGTCTGCGCTCGCATCTGCCGCCTGGCGGCCGCAAGTCGGTACTGCAGCCGGGCGGCCGCGCCCGCGCAGTACAGCGCTCTCGTGGGTCCTGCCTCCTTCCCGGCCTCTGCCGCGCCTCCCGCCCTCCTCGGCCCCGCCTCCCCGCTCGTCCCGGCCCCGCCTCGCCACTAGCCCTCGGCCCCGGCTGCCTGCCGTCTTCCCCCCCGCCTCCCCGTCTCGGCCCCTCTTCCCCGCCCGCCTCGGCCCCGCCCTGCAGCGCCGGTCCCGCACGGGCCGTTGCCGGGCGCCGCCCCCGGCGGCGGGGGAGGGCCAGGACCACCGGGGAGACGAGCGGGCTCCTTCGGCGCGTGCGGGGGTGTCTCCCGCCCGCCGGCCGCCCGGCGCTGGCGGGGCGGGGGCTTCAAGCCGCCGCCTGCGGCAGGCTGCCGCTCCGCTGGAGCCGAGCCGGCTCCGGGTAGCCCCCGGGCGTTACCCGAGAGCTGACGGAAGGCAAGAGGGGAAGAAGGCGCGACGGTTTTATTTTGTGCCGTCGCACACAAACCGATCCGGTTTTGAAGAAGAAAAAGCCGCGGGTTTGGTAAATCCGCCCCCGACTCCGCGCCGCGCAGGCGCGGCCGCACCTGCCCGTCGCCCCGGCAACGGCCCCGCGCCGCCGCCGCCGCCGCGTTACCATGGCAACCGCTCCCGGGCTGATGGGCGGGAGTGCGGGCCAATCACAGCGCGGGAGCCACGCTCCGATTGGCCGAATTGCCTCGCCGAGGTGGGGCGCGGCGGGGACTGACGGCAACGCCAAGCCAATGGAGCGGGGCCTCCCAAAGAGGGGTGCGGGCTACGGCCAATGGGCGCGCGGCGAGGGCGGGCCGGGACGCTCCGGAAGCCGAGGGGGCCGGGGGAAAATGGCGCCCAGTTCGAAAGCGGAGCGGAGCGGAGCGGAGCGGGGGGAAAGCGCAGCCCGGCGTGCGGGTCCAGTGCCGGCCCGGCCCGGCCCGGCCCGCGGGCTCGCCGCGAGGCAGCCGTGAGACAGCCGTTGAGGCAGCTGGAGCGCGTCAAGGTGAGCGGGGGGCGGTGGGCAACGATGCGGGGGGCGGGGGGCCGAGGGAACATGGCGGGGGGGCTGTAGAGGGCCCTGAGGGGTGACGGGGGGGGGAAGGGGCGCTGAACGGGGGGCTTGAGGGGGGGCACTGTAGGCTCGGAGCGGGGCTGGCTGGGCCCGGCTCCCCGCGGGGTGCCTTGGGCCTGGGGAGTTTGGGGTGCGGGGCTGGCGGTGCCGGAGAAATAAAGGCCGAAAGGGCGATAGTGAAGCGGCGCCCGGGCCGTGCCGGCGCTTCCCCGCAGCGCGGTGGGGTCGGGCCCTCCGCACTTGCCCAGCGCTCCCCAAAAGTGTCTGTGGGCCCTGGGGGTGGCGGGCTGTGGGGTGGCTGCGCTCGGGCTGGCCCTCAGCGTGGCCCGCGGGGACTGCCGAGGGGGTGAGGAAGCAGAGGGGGTGAGCCGCTTCGGGGCCCGAAACAGAGAGCAGGTCTTCTGCCCCGAGGGCTGGAAAGCAGGTTCCCGGGGCTGGTTTTGGGGTGCAGAAACAGGCGGAGTTGTGTGGCTTTGGGCTGAGGAGCAGGGGTGCGGTCCTGCGTTTTTGGGGCTTGAGAAGGGGCCCAGCAGCTGAGGTTATGAGCTCAGAAAGGGGCACTAAACGAGCGGGTTTGGGGGTTAAGAGCAGACTCCAGCCTGGCTGGTTTTGCAGGGGCCGGGGGGGGGGGGGGGGGGCAGAGAGGAGTTGGGAGGCGTTGGGTGCTGCGGGGAAAAGCAGGGGGTGGGCAAGGTGCGTGGACCCTCCCCGCAGGTGGGGGTCTGGTGCCATGGGACCCCCGAGTTCAGGAGGCTGGCACGCAGCTGACTGAACTCCATGTCTCTCGGGGGGAAAGGCGCTTTTCAGACCTGGCACGCCTCTCCTCTTTGAATCTAGCTCTTCTTTGGACATTGCTGAGCATAGATATTAAGCGATTAATCATAGCAACTTATTGATATTTATACTGTGTAAAGCCATGGTGTTTAACCCTAACACTCAAGTCAGGACGCTGATTGGTTGACGACCCCGTCAACAGCCCAGGCTATTGCAAGTAGGTGGAGCTGGGAAGAAGGAGTTGAAATCAGCTGGAGCTTCAGTGCAGAGCCGGGGCTTCAATTAGCCAGAGCTTGGCAAGCAGGAGCTGGAGGGAGATGGGGTGTCCTCTGTCCGGAGCACGCATTAGCCAGAGGCAAGACTCCCGGCAGCGGTAACGAGCAGGAGCTGCAATTAGCCGGAGCGTGTGTTGGCTGGAGCAGCCGCCGGCCAAACTGCACTTCCCGCAGGGCTGAAGAGCGGCCGGGTGCAGGCTGGGCTGTCCCAAGCGAGGAGCTGCGAGCAGAGGGGAGGCGAGCGGTGCTTCTGCCGGCGGGGAGCCCGGCCTCTTGCCGGGGGGATTAAATCCCCGCCAAGCACCTGTCTGGGCCCCGCTCCCGAGGGCAGAGGCGGGGTGGGGGTCCCCCGGCTTGTGCCCGTTGTCTGGCTGCGACAAAGAGGGTCATTTCTCGCCTCCTCTTTTCCCAGCGTCCCCTTGTGCGTCCCGGGAAGAAAATCCTGCGGGATTGATTCCGCCAGCTGCTCAGGTAATGGCAGGCGTGGGGCTGGGGGAGCGGGGAGACACGTTTGCGAGTTCAGGGGCGCTCCGGGTACTCCACGTCAAACGGGCAGAAAGGGCAAATTTGCTGCCAGCGCAGAAAAGCGGATGCAGGACTGCAGTGAACAGAGCGCGCCTCCTTCCCGGACTGGTGCCTGGGTAGTTAGGAATGTCTTCCTTTGGGGTGAAAGAGCCACCTTTCCTCTCGCCTAAATTAAGAGCTGCCCAATACCTTCTTTAGGGTCCGGTGTTTCCCTTCTGTTTGTTCATGCTACTTTTATGGGCAAGTTGGAAATGGCCTTTTCTCTTTCCCTGCGTAACTGAATCGTTAGGAGTCCGTGGCGCGAGCGTGGTTAATTTTGGAGCACCTAGGTGCCAGTGGAAACGGAATGAATGAAACGCGATGGAAACTGATGTTTTGCTTGGTTTTTACTCAACTTTTTTTTATCTTTCAGTGTTGATGGCATGTTGTCCTGTGGCTCAACCCACCTTCTGTTGCGTGGAGCCTCCGATCTAGGGTTTTTAAGTCTGAGAAGCTTGTCCTTCCAGAAAAGGACTGGTCGTTGCGCAGATTGAGGGGTAGGCTCGGAGAGCCGCTGAAGTACACGGTCAGTGTAACGGCCAAATGTCACTTAACCGTGCGGTTCCCTTTCACTCCTTTCCCCCCAGCTCCCTCGGGGCTGGGAGTTTTTGTTTTGTTTTGTTTTGTTTTTTTTTTTTTTTGCGGGGGTTGTGGGTTTGTGTGGGGCATGCGCGTGGTTTCCAAAGCAGAGCGCAGTGTTGCCTGGTGGCAGCCTGCAGAGCCCTTTTGCTGCCTGACCTCTCCTTTTGCACTCCACTCTCAGGGCTGTAACTTTCCTTTGGCTGATTTGAGCAGAGCAATGAAGTGACTTGCCTGTGTAAATGTGCTGGTGATACCAGGAAGGGAAGCGCTTGGGCCGGTAGTGAAAAACTTGGCTCCGAGTAGGATTTCTGAAGGCAGAACAACAACAGCAGCAGGAAGCGTCCCAAAGGTGATGCCAAGTACTTTTTCCTCCGCTCAGCTGTCGTCTGGGCAAACCTTCAGGGAAGAAGGCAGCTTGAGATTCCTACCTGGCTTTGCGTTCACGGGTTTTTTTCCTCTCTCGGCAGGTTGTCAACGGCCAGCCTTTCTCCGCGGTCACCCTTTCTTCTGCCGTGACGGTACGGGACACACGGAAAGGATCCAGAGTGCTCTGCCAGGACCAGGTACGTCTCCCATGTGCGTCTGCGTTTTTCCTAAGGTCCTTGTCGTGGGGGCTTTGAAGTGAAAGCAAAGGATGTGCTGACTCTCCTCCCGTAGTTTTTCGATGAAATATTTGAACGCGAATACTAAAAATAAGGTGTGTTCCGGAGCACGTTGCGCCCATGCAAAGCTCGCTTCGCTCCGCTTATTTTCTCCACCCGAAAGCATCATCTCTTTCTGTGTGCTTACCGTTAACTGGCACTGTGAGAATAATGTTGCACTAAAAGAGGCAAGAAAGGGTTCGCAAGGGTTCAGATGTTCCGAAGAAAGAGACTTTGTTTTCGTGGTAAAAGCTTTATGCTTTTTCAGTCCACAGGTTTTTAAAATAGCTTCCAGTAGTCCTGGATAACCTTACTGAGATACTAGCCTCTGTACGCAAAGCAGTCGAGGTCAGAGAAGAGACAGGGACAAAGTGGGACAAAGCAGGGTGGCTTCTGCGTGTTTTCCGGGCTTTGCCAGGAAGCACTGGCAGCCTTGTAAGTGGTGACAGCGGGTCCCGATGTGTTTTTGGTGAGCTACTGCTTCCCTAATGGCCTTATTTGGCAACGAGACTTTGCACTCTTTCTCTTTCTCTTTTTTTTTTTTTCCCCGTTTGTTTGGGGTTGGTTTTGGTTTTTTGTTTGTTTGTTTGTTTGTTTTAAGAAAACCAAAGTCCACAGCCCGTCTTCTGAATTTGTTGGGTTCTCAGTCGTACCAGGCGAGGTATCATAAACACGCGTTCCTCTGCGCACTCAGCACAGCCGAAAGCATCAGTCCATCTGCCGGTCCTTTTTGGTGGCCTTATGGATTGCGGGAGCGGGGATTTGATCCCCTCCCCTCCCACCCCCCCCCCCCCCCCCCCCCCGGTAAAAGCCTATGGGGGCTTTTTCATCTTGCTGATTTTTCTATCCTAAATTAAACTTTAAAAATGGTTAAAATTGTAGAATTTACAAACGTCCTTGCGTTGTTTAAACTGCAGCTGCCAAATGGCTGTAGCATACAATGTATTCGGTGTACTTTGGCAATGAGGTATTTGTTCTAAAGCTTTAAAAACAGGGCCGTTTTTTAAAAAAGTTACATTTAAACGTTTAAGAAAGGAAATGTTTAAAACCAAATGTTTAAACAAAGGATACGTTTCAAAAGGGACAGTTGAATGTTAGCGGTTTTTTATTGCCAATCTTCAGAGGGAGCGCTCTGGAGTTCTTGGTTTCTGTCTGGCTGTCAGCAGCGCGTTTCCCCGGCGGTTCAGCAGCATCTCTCCTGGGCAGGGCAGCCGGCCAGACGTCCCCGCTAATCGTGCGGCACCCAACTCCCCCCTCCCCCGAGTCAAATTATAGCTGTGTATTTTGGAGATGGATGGTTTAATGGTATGGATTGACAGCTGGGCAAGTTCATTTAGTGCCAAAGGAAAGTCAAATACTTTTATACTATAAGAATTCTTATTGCAGAGAGAGAGAGAGCGAGAGATCTCTAAGCATACGTGCACCTCTTCAGCGTAGAGTAAAGGACTGAGCTTTGTTCGTTCTTGTTCATTGCACTCTTTGGAGTTTTACCCTTCCCTTTCGGCTGTACTGACCCAGCAAGGTGTGCAGCAGCAGCAGCAGCAGCAGCAGCAGTGGCATGAGGGCTGTAGCTGTTTGAGGGGGTCCGTCGCGTCGATTCTGGTCACGGCCCAGCCCTGTGCGGCAGCCTGGCAGGGGGAGGTCCCCGCGGCAGCGCCGTGAGGAAGGCAGGAGGGGTTTCCCAGAGCCAGCCCGAGGGTTTACTGCCGTGCTCAGAATGGCAGCAGGCGGCACTTAGTCTTCATACTGACCGGAAGAGTTCCAGTCGCTCTGGCTTTGAAAGGCCACGCTGTATTTGGCGCTGAGCTGTTTCCCTACAGGAGTCCTCCTGTCGCTGCGCTGCCGCCCCGTGCCTCGGTGTGAGGGAATTCCTCTGCTTTCTTCTGTGCTCTTTGTTAATCTGCTGAAATATAATTGGGGCTTTTGGTGTTTCAGGTGTCTCGCCGTACGGGTCTGGCGACGCTCAGTAGACCTCCCCCTGCCCAGGTGTTGTGTTAAAGGGCAAAGTAATTTGGCAGACAAGAAAGCCCTTTGCGTTCCAGGCTGTCTCAGAGGGGCTGGGGGCGGCGAGGCTTAGGTTCTGAGCGATGCCCGATTTGGCATTAAAAGTCCGGTGGCGTTCAATATGTACTATTGAACTATCACGATTACGGAGGCACTAATAGCACCACACGCAATCGGATCAAGCGGCGTCCCGTGAACCAGCGCGGCCACACGTAAGGATTTGGGTGGCGTTCACTAGGAACTCTCACGGCTAGATTGGTGAAAAGTGTCGTTTATTGAAGCGACAGAGGCACAAGTTCTTTTGGAGTGCCGGTGATAGTGACCGTCTGCAAAGCCCGTGCGAATACTAAAGATGTTAGTGATACAGCCTGGCTACAAATGCGCTAAGTTCTAAAACAACTCTATAGAGATTTCTAAGTTTCCCGGGGAAGCACTTGGCATAGCCGAGCGTTCGAATCTTCCCCACGAGCGTCCTTGTGGGGGGCGAGGAGAGGCTCAGCCCGTCGACGGACGCCAGCAGTCACAGGTGGTCGGCCATGGCATTTCCCTGCCCGCGTTGGTATCTTCCCTGACATCCCTCCTCTCTGACGCTATTTTCATACCTCTCTTTTTTTTTTTTTTTTTTTAACCTTTCAGGTGGAGCCTGATGGACTCTAGTCATACCTACTTGTGTTACGATTGGTGTAAAATTCTCTCGCTTGGCTTTTAAAGGTATAGACTACGAAAAATTCAGAGCGAGGACTCCGTGAGGAGCGGTCGCACCTCGGAGGCGGGTAGCTTTTGGGATGGAGGTGTGTTTTGGTATTATAATGACATTATAATGAGCAAATTTCACCCAAAGGATAGCATTTTGTCCAAAATGACAGATGGTTGGCTCAGGGTAACAATTGGGCAGCTTATCAGTTCCATAAGGCCTTCAGGGGTTCCATTTGACTCTCAAGTTCCCATTTGATCGCAGAGTTTGGCCGTGGCATCTCCACTCCGCTCCATCCGCCGCGCTGTTTTTCCTTAGAGTTGGCGCACCGGACTCCCCCAATGTCGTCAACATCTAAGGTTGCCTCGGGGACCTTTGTGAAACGCGTCCTTTGCACACCAGCTGCACTCTGCCCTGGAGAGTTTCCTCCACGCTGCACTTTTCTTCAAAACGGGGCATTACCTTAATTTCTAAGTCACCTCCAGTAATGATCCCACACCAGGTTTGCCTGCCGGTGGCTGAGCGGCCCGAGGGGACGGGGCCAGCCCTGGGTCCGCTGGCTTTGTGCCTTTTTTTGGGGGGGGAATAAAAAGGGTGTGTGTGTGTGTGGGTGATGATGTCATTTGGGGCAGCCCAGGGGCCCTGAGGGAGCGTGGGCAGTGATGCTGCAGAGGAGCAGGTGAGTGGGGGATGGGGGGGTCACACGGGGGTCGCCTGAAAAGAGGCGGATCACAGCCCCCAAATGTCTGAAAATTCGGGGGGGGGGGGGGGGATTAGCAAACTTTAAAACCTGTAAATATGGGCGTGAGGCATTGAAATAAAGAAAAATCTCACATTTTAGTCTCTTAATAAATGAATATTCATTGCTTTACATAGGAGGAGTTTGGAATAAACCCCTAGATCTACTCTGTTACGTAAAGGATTTTAGACTATAAAAAGGTGTGTCCCAGAGCCCATTTTTGGCTCTGTCGTTCTCTGTCTGCCGGGCTGCCCGCCCTTTTCTTTACCTGCTCTGTCTCTCCCCTTCAGCTCCTCGAGGTTTTCCGGTATTCCTCAGGCTTATATTGACCCTAAATATATCTATGTCTGTGTGTAAATGGATACCTAGGGGACATGTCTATTCTCGGTAAGGTTTTTGAAATGCAAGGAAAGCCTATTTACGGAAAGCCCTTAAAACCCCGCCACACCGCCCTGCACCTTTCCCCATTTTTTTTTTTTTTTTTTTTAAGCGCTTTTAAAAATTACCCCTTCCCCTTCTCCCCCTTTTCCCATCCCAATTTGGGGCCGCTTTCCCCTGCCAGGCTGTGCACGCAAAGCGGGAGTTGCCACCACAGCACAAAAGTACCCCAAAGCCCTACTTCTGGGTCTGCGGGGGGGGGGGGCGGGACAACCCCAATTTTCTGTTTTGGGAAAAAAAAATAAAAATAAAAAAAGAGAAGAAAAACTTTCCCAACTTGGGTCTCCCGGGCAAGCCCCATCCACCTGGCTTGGTGCAGCTGGAAAGCAAAAAACCCCTTTTCCACGCTCAGAAGCAAAAATCACCAATGGTTGCGTGGTGGATAAGCGTTAAAAAGCCCCAAAGCTGAGCACTGTGGAAAAGTGAAGAAACGCCCACCCCGACGTGAGGAAAAGGTGGGTGCAGCGGCGGCAGTTTGGTGGCTCCAGCGTGGGCGAGTTGCGGAGAGTGGGGCGCCCCCCGTGAGTCCCCCGCTGTGGGTTCCCCCGGCCGGCTCCCCTGGGGGCGGTCCGTCCCCGTTCCCCCCCCCCTCCCGCGCAGGGGGGTTGTAGCCCTCCTCGGCCACGCCCCCTCCCCGCCCCCGGTTGCCATAGGCCCCGCCTCCCCGCGCTGCCCCACCTGCCACCCCTCCTCGGCCCCGCCTCCCGTCCCCTGGGCCCCGCCTCCCACGCTTGGCTGACCTCTGCCGGAGCCCCGCCTCCCGCCCCGGCCCCGCCTCGCTGGCCCCGCCCAGCCCTGCTCGGCCCCCGCCTCCCCCGCCCCTGCAGCGGGGATGCGCGCATGCGCAGTACGGCGCGCGTCTGCGCTCGCTTCTGCCACCAGGCGACCAAAAGCCGGTCCTGCACCCGGGGAGCCGCTCATGCGCAGTACAGCGCGATGGTGCGAGGGGCGCGCGTGCGCAGGACAGCGAACTGCCGCGCGCTCGCTGCCGCCACCGTGCGACCGAACGCCGGTACTGCGGCCGGGGATCGGCGCATGCGCGCTACGGCGCGATGGTCTGCGCTCGCATCTGCCGCCTGGCGGCCGCAAGTCGGTACTGCAGCCGGGCGGCCGCGCCCGCGCAGTACAGCGCTCTCGTGGGTCCTGCCTCCTTCCCGGCCTCTGCCGCGCCTCCCGCCCTCCTCGGCCCCGCCTCCCCGCTCGTCCCGGCCCCGCCTCGCCACTAGCCCTCGGCCCCGGCTGCCTGCCGTCTTCCCCCCCGCCTCCCCGTCTCGGCCCCTCTTCCCCGCCCGCCTCGGCCCCGCCCTGCAGCGCCGGTCCCGCACGGGCCGTTGCCGGGCGCCGCCCCCGGCGGCGGGGGAGGGCCAGGACCACCGGGGAGACGAGCGGGCTCCTTCGGCGCGTGCGGGGGTGTCTCCCGCCCGCCGGCCGCCCGGCGCTGGCGGGGCGGGGGCTTCAAGCCGCCGCCTGCGGCAGGCTGCCGCTCCGCTGGAGCCGAGCCGGCTCCGGGTAGCCCCCGGGCGTTACCCGAGAGCTGACGGAAGGCAAGAGGGGAAGAAGGCGCGACGGTTTTATTTTGTGCCGTCGCACACAAACCGATCCGGTTTTGAAGAAGAAAAAGCCGCGGGTTTGGTAAATCCGCCCCCCACTCCGCGCCGCGCAGGCGCGGCCGCACCTGCCCGTCGCCCCGGCAACGGCCCCGCGCCGCCGCCGCCGCCGCGTCACCATGGCAACCGCTCCCGGGCTGATGGGCGGGAGTGCGGGCCAATCACAGCGCGGGAGCCACGCTCCGATTGGCCGAATTGCCTCGCCGAGGTGGGGCGCGGCGGGGACTGACGGCAACGCCAAGCCAATGGAGCGGGGCCTCCCAAAGAGGGGTGCGGGCTACGGCCAATGGGCGCGCGGCGAGGGCGGGCCGGGACGCTCCGGAAGCCGAGGGGGCCGGGGGAAAATGGCGCCCAGTTCGAAAGCGGAGCGGAGCGGAGCGGAGCGGGGGGAAAGCGCAGCCCGGCGTGCGGGTCCAGTGCCGGCCCGGCCCGGCCCGGCCCGCGGGCTCGCCGCGAGGCAGCCGTGAGACAGCCGTTGAGGCAGCTGGAGCGCGTCAAGGTGAGCGGGGGGCGGTGGGCAACGATGCGGGGGGCGGGGGGCCGAGGGAACATGGCGGGGGGGCTGTAGAGGGCCCTGAGGGGTGACGGGGGGGGGGAAGGGGCGCTGAACGGGGGGCTTGAGGGGGGGCACTGTAGGCTCGGAGCGGGGCTGGCTGGGCCCGGCTCCCCGCGGGGTGCCTTGGGCCTGGGGAGTTTGGGGTGCGGGGCTGGCGGTGCCGGAGAAATAAAGGCCGAAAGGGCGATAGTGAAGCGGCGCCCGGGCCGTGCCGGCGCTTCCCCGCAGCGCGGTGGGGTCGGGCCCTCCGCACTTGCCCAGCGCTCCCCAAAAGTGTCTGTGGGCCCTGGGGGTGGCGGGCTGTGGGGTGGCTGCGCTCGGGCTGGCCCTCAGCGTGGCCCGCGGGGACTGCCGAGGGGGTGAGGAAGCAGAGGGGGTGAGCCGCTTCGGGGCCCGAAACAGAGAGCAGGTCTTCTGCCCCGAGGGCTGGAAAGCAGGTTCCCGGGGCTGGTTTTGGGGTGCAGAAACAGGCGGAGTTGTGTGGCTTTGGGCTGAGGAGCAGGGGTGCGGTCCTGCGTTTTTGGGGCTTGAGAAGGGGCCCAGCAGCTGAGGTTATGAGCTCAGAAAGGGGCACTAAACGAGCGGGTTTGGGGGTTAAGAGCAGACTCCAGCCTGGCTGGTTTTGCAGGGGCCGGGGCGGGGGGGGGGGGGGGCAGAGAGGAGTTGGGAGGCGTTGGGTGCTGCGGGGAAAAGCAGGGGGTGGGCAAGGTGCGTGGACCCTCCCCGCAGGTGGGGGTCTGGTGCCATGGGACCCCCGAGTTCAGGAGGCTGGCACGCAGCTGACTGAACTCCATGTCTCTCGGGGGGAAAGGCGCTTTTCAGACCTGGCACGCCTCTCCTCTTTGAATCTAGCTCTTCTTTGGACATTGCTGAGCATAGATATTAAGCGATTAATCATAGCAACTTATTGATATTTATACTGTGTAAAGCCATGGTGTTTAACCCTAACACTCAAGTCAGGACGCTGATTGGTTGACGACCCCGTCAACAGCCCAGGCTATTGCAAGTAGGTGGAGCTGGGAAGAAGGAGTTGAAATCAGCTGGAGCTTCAGTGCAGAGCCGGGGCTTCAATTAGCCAGAGCTTGGCAAGCAGGAGCTGGAGGGAGATGGGGTGTCCTCTGTCCGGAGCACGCATTAGCCAGAGGCAAGACTCCCGGCAGCGGTAACGAGCAGGAGCTGCAATTAGCCGGAGCGTGTGTTGGCTGGAGCAGCCGCCGGCCAAACTGCACTTCCCGCAGGGCTGAAGAGCGGCCGGGTGCAGGCTGGGCTGTCCCAAGCGAGGAGCTGCGAGCAGAGGGGAGGCGAGCGGTGCTTCTGCCGGCGGGGAGCCCGGCCTCTTGCCGGGGGGGTTAAATCCCCGCCAAGCACCTGTCTGGGCCCCGCTCCCGAGGGCAGAGGTGGGGTGGGGGTCCCCCGGCTTGTGCCCGTTGTCTGGCTGCGACAAAGAGGGTCATTTCTCGCCTCCTCTTTTCCCAGCGTCCCCTTGTGCGTCCCGGGAAGAAAATCCTGCGGGATTGATTCCGCCAGCTGCTCAGGTAATGGCAGGCGTGGGGCTGGGGGAGCGGGGAGACACGTTTGCGAGTTCAGGGGCGCTCCGGGTACTCCACGTCAAACGGGCAGAAAGGGCAAATTTGCTGCCAGCGCAGAAAAGCGGATGCAGGACTGCAGTGAACAGAGCGCGCCTCCTTCCCGGACTGGTGCCTGGGTAGTTAGGAATGTCTTCCTTTGGGGTGAAAGAGCCACCTTTCCTCTCGCCTAAATTAAGAGCTGCCCAATACCTTCTTTAGGGTCCGGTGTTTCCCTTCTGTTTGTTCATGCTACTTTTATGGGCAAGTTGGAAATGGCCTTTTCTCTTTCCCTGCGTAACTGAATCGTTAGGAGTCCGTGGCGCGAGCGTGGTTAATTTTGGAGCACCTAGGTGCCAGTGGAAACGGAATGAATGAAACGCGATGGAAACTGATGTTTTGCTTGGTTTTTACTCAACTTTTTTTTATCTTTCAGTGTTGATGGCATGTTGTCCTGTGGCTCAACCCACCTTCTGTTGCGTGGAGCCTCCGATCTAGGGTTTTTAAGTCTGAGAAGCTTGTCCTTCCAGAAAAGGACTGGTCGTTGCGCAGATTGAGGGGTAGGCTCGGAGAGCCGCTGAAGTACACGGTCAGTGTAACGGCCAAATGTCACTTAACCGTGCGGTTCCCTTTCACTCCTTTCCCCCCAGCTCCCTCAGGGCTGGGAGTTTTTGTTTTGTTTTGTTTTGTTTTTTTTTTTTTTGCGGGGGTTGTGGGTTTGTGTGGGGCATGCGCGTGGTTTCCAAAGCAGAGCGCAGTGTTGCCTGGTGGCAGCCTGCAGAGCCCTTTTGCTGCCTGACCTCTCCTTTTGCACTCCACTCTCAGGGCTGTAACTTTCCTTTGGCTGATTTGAGCAGAGCAATGAAGTGACTTGCCTGTGTAAATGTGCTGGTGATACCAGGAAGGGAAGCGCTTGGGCCGGTAGTGAAAAACTTGGCTCCGAGTAGGATTTCTGAAGGCAGAACAACAACAGCAGCAGGAAGCGTCCCAAAGGTGATGCCAAGTACTTTTTCCTCCGCTCAGCTGTCGTCTGGGCAAACCTTCAGGGAAGAAGGCAGCTTGAGATTCCTACCTGGCTTTGCGTTCACGGGTTTTTTTCCTCTCTCGGCAGGTTGTCAACGGCCAGCCTTTCTCCGCGGTCACCCTTTCTTCTGCTGTGACGGTACGGGACACACGGAAAGGATCCAGAGTGCTCTGCCAGGACCAGGTACGTCTCCCATGTGCGTCTGCGTTTTTCCTAAGGTCCTTGTCGTGGGGGCTTTGAAGTGAAAGCAAAGGATGTGCTGACTCTCCTCCCGTAGTTTTTCGATGAAATATTTGAACGCGAATACTAAAAATAAGGTGTGTTCCGGAGCACGTTGCGCCCATGCAAAGCTCGCTTCGCTCCGCTTATTTTCTCCAGCCGAAAGCATCATCTCTTTCTGTGTGCTTACCGTTAACTGGCACTGTGAGAATAATGTTGCACTAAAAGAGGCAAGAAAGGGTTCGCAAGGGTTCAGATGTTCCGAAGAAAGAGACTTTGTTTTCGTGGTAAAAGCTTTATGCTTTTTCAGTCCACAGGTTTTTAAAATAGCTTCCAGTAGTCCTGGATAACCTTACTGAGATACTAGCCTCTGTACGCAAAGCAGTCGAGGTCAGAGAAGAGACAGGGACAAAGTGGGACAAAGCAGGGTGGCTTCTGCGTGTTTTCCGGGCTTTGCCAGGAAGCACTGGCAGCCTTGTAAGTGGTGACAGCGGGTCCCGATGTGTTTTTGGTGAGCTACTGCTTCCCTAATGGCCTTATTTGGCAACGAGACTTTGCACTCTTTCTCTTTCTCTTTTTTTTTTTTTCCCCGTTTGTTTGGGGTTGGTTTTGGTTTTTTGTTTGTTTGTTTGTTTGTTTTAAGAAAACCAAAGTCCACAGCCCGTCTTCTGAATTTGTTGGGTTCTCAGTCGTACCAGGCGAGGTATCATAAACACGCGTTCCTCTGCGCACTCAGCACAGCCGAAAGCATCAGTCCATCTGCCGGTCCTTTTTGGTGGCCTTATGGATTGCGGGAGCGGGGATTTGATCCCCTCCCCTCCCACCCCCCCCCCCCACCCCCCCCGGTAAAAGCCTATGGGGGCTTTTTCATCTTGCTGATTTTTCTATCCTAAATTAAACTTTAAAAATGGTTAAAATTGTAGAATTTACAAACGTCCTTGCGTTGTTTAAACTGCAGCTGCCAAATGGCTGTAGCATACAATGTATTCGGTGTACTTTGGCAATGAGGTATTTGTTCTAAAGCTTTAAAAACAGGGCCGTTTTTTAAAAAAGTTACATTTAAACGTTTAAGAAAGGAAATGTTTAAAACCAAATGTTTAAACAAAGGATACGTTTCAAAAGGGACAGTTGAATGTTAGCGGTTTTTTATTGCCAATCTTCAGAGGGAGCGCTCTGGAGTTCTTGGTTTCTGTCTGGCTGTCAGCAGCGCGTTTCCCCGGCGGTTCAGCAGCATCTCTCCTGGGCAGGGCAGCCGGCCAGACGTCCCCGCTAATCGTGCGGCACCCAACTCCCCCCTCCCCCGAGTCAAATTATAGCTGTGTATTTTGGAGATGGATGGTTTAATGGTATGGATTGACAGCTGGGCAAGTTCATTTAGTGCCAAAGGAAAGTCAAATACTTTTATACTATAAGTATTCTTATTGCAGAGAGAGAGAGAGCGAGAGATCTCTAAGCATACGTGCACCTCTTCAGCGTAGAGTGAAGGACTGAGCTTTGTTCGTTCTTGTTCATTGCACTCTTTGGAGTTTTACCCTTCCCTTTCGGCTGTACTGACCCAGCAAGGTGTGCAGCAGCAGCAGCAGCAGCAGCAGCAGCAGTGGCATGAGGGCTGTAGCTGTTTGAGGGGGTCCGTCGCGTCGATTCTGGTCACGGCCCAGCCCTGTGCGGCAGCCTGGCAGGGGGAGGTCCCCGCGGCAGCGCCGTGAGGAAGGCAGGAGGGGTTTCCCAGAGCCAGCCCGAGGGTTTACTGCCGTGCTCAGAATGGCAGCAGGCGGCACTTAGTCTTAATACTGACCGGAAGAGTTCCAGTCGCTCTGGCTTTGAAAGGCCACGCTGTATTTGGCGCTGAGCTGTTTCCCTACAGGAGTCCTCCTGTCGCTGCGCTGCCGCCCCGTGCCTCGGTGTGAGGGAATTCCTCTGCTTTCTTCTGTGCTCTTTGTTAATCTGCTGAAATATAATTGGGGCTTTTGGTGTTTCAGGTGTCTCGCCGTACGGGTCTGGCGACGCTCAGTAGACCTCCCCCTGCCCAGGTGTTGTGTTAAAGGGCAAAGTAATTTGGCAGACAAGAAAGCCCTTTGCGTTCCAGGCTGTCTCAGAGGGGCTGGGGGCGGCGAGGCTTAGGTTCTGAGCGATGCCCGATTTGGCATTAAAAGTCCGGTGGCGTTCAATATGTACTATTGAACTATCACGATTACGGAGGCACTAATAGCACCACACGCAATCGGATCAAGCGGCGTCCTGTGAACCAGCGCGGCCACACGTAAGGATTTGGGTGGCGTTCACTAGGAACTCTCACGGCTAGATTGGTGAAAAGTGTCGTTTATTGAAGCGACAGAGGCACAAGTTCTTTTGGAGTGCCGGTGATAGTGACCGTCTGCAAAGCCCGTGCGAATACTAAAGATGTTAGTGATACAGCCTGGCTACAAATGCGCTAAGTTCTAAAACAACTCTATAGAGATTTCTAAGTTTCCCGGGGAAGCACTTGGCATAGCCGAGCGTTCGAATCTTCCCCACGAGCGTCCTTGTGGGGGGCGAGGAGAGGCTCAGCCCGTCGACGGACGCCAGCAGTCACAGGTGGTCGGCCATGGCATTTCCCTGCCCGCGTTGGTATCTTCCCTGACATCCCTCCTCTCTGACGCTATTTTCATACCTCTCTTTTTTTTTTTTTTTTTTTTACCTTTCAGGTGGAGCCTGATGGACTCTAGTCATACCTACTTGTGTTACGATTGGTGTAAAATTCTCTCGCTTGGCTTTTAAAGGTATAGACTACGAAAAATTCAGAGCGAGGACTCCGTGAGGAGCGGTCGCACCTCGGAGGCGGGTAGCTTTTGGGATGGAGGTGTGTTTTGGTATTATAATGACATTATAATGAGCAAATTTCACCCAAAGGATAGCATTTTGTCCAAAATGACAGATGGTTGGCTCAGGGTAACAATTGGGCAGCTTATCAGTTCCATAAGGCCTTCAGGGGTTCCATTTGACTCTCAAGTTCCCATTTGATCGCAGAGTTTGGCCGTGGCATCTCCACTCCGCTCCATCCGCCGCGCTGTTTTTCCTTAGAGTTGGCGCGCCGGACTCCCCCAATGTCGTCAACATCTAAGGTTGCCTCGGGGACCTTTGTGAAACGCGTCCTTTGCACACCAGCTGCACTCTGCCCTGGAGAGTTTCCTCCACGCTGCACTTTTCTTCAAAACGGGGCATTACCTTAATTTCTAAGTCACCTCCAGTAATGATCCCACACCAGGTTTGCCTGCCGGTGGCTGAGCGGCCCGAGGGGACGGGGCCAGCCCTGGGTCCGCTGGCTTTGTGCCTTTTTTTGGGGGGGGAATAAAAAGGGGGTGTGTGTGTGTGGGTGATGATGTCATTTGGGGCAGCCCAGGGGCCCTGAGGGAGCGTGGGCAGTGATGCTGCAGAGGAGCAGGTGAGTGGGGGATGGGGGGGTCACACGGGGGTCGCCTGAAAAGAGGCGGATCACAGCCCCCAAATGTCTGAAAATTCGGGGGGGGGGGGGGGGGGGGATTAGCAAACTTTAAAACCTGTAAATATGGGCGTGAGGCATTGAAATAAAGAAAAATCTCACATTTTAGTCTCTTAATAAATGAATATTCATTGCTTTACATAGGAGGAGTTTGGAATAAACCCCTAGATCTACTCTGTTACGTAAAGGATTTTAGACTATAAAAAGGTGTGTCCCAGAGCCCATTTTTGGCTCTGTCGTTCTCTGTCTGCCGGGCTGCCCGCCCTTTTCTTTACCTGCTCTGTCTCTCCCCTTCAGCTCCTCGAGGTTTTCCGGTATTCCTCAGGCTTATATTGACCCTAAATATATCTATGTCTGTGTGTAAATGGATACCTAGGGGACATGTCTATTCTCGGTAAGGTTTTTGAAATGCAAGGAAAGCCTATTTACGGAAAGCCCTTAAAACCCCGCCACACCGCCCTGCACCTTTCCCCATTTTTATTTTTTTTTTTTTTAAGATGTAAAAGCGCTTTTAAAAACTCCCCCTTCCCCTTCTCCCCCTTTTCCCATCCCAATTTGGGGCCGCTTTCCCCTGCCGGGCTGTGCACGCAAAGCGGGAGTTGCCACCACAGCACAAAAGTACCCCAAAGCCCTACTTCTGGGTCTGCGGGGGAGGGGGGGGGGGGGCGGGACAACCCCAATTTTCTGTTTTGGGAAAAAAAAATAAAAATAAAAAAAGAGAAGAAAAACTTTCCCAACTTGGGTCTCCCGGGCAAGCCCCATCCACCTGGCTTGGTGCAGCTGGAAAGCAAAAAACCCCTTTTCCACGCTCAGAAGCAAAAATCACCAATGGTTGCGTGGTGGATAAGCGTTAAAAAGCCCCAAAGCTGAGCACTGTGGAAAAGTGAAGAAACGCCCACCCCGACGTGAGGAAAAGGTGGGTGCAGCGGCGGCGGTTTGGTGGCTCCAGCGTGGGCGAGTTGCGGAGAGTGGGGCGCCCCCCGTGAGTCCCCCGCTGTGGGTTCCCCCGGCCGGCTCCCCTGGGGGCGGTCCGTCCCCGTTCCCCCCCCCCTCCCGCGCAGGGGGGTTGTAGCCCTCTTCGGCCACGCCCCCTCCCCGCCCCCGGTTGCCATAGGCCCCGCCTCCCCGCGCTGCCCCACCTGCCACCCCTTCTCGGCCCCGCCTCCCGTCCCCTGGGCCCCGCCTCCCACGCTTGGCTGACCTCTGCCGGAGCCCCGCCTCCCGCCCCGGCCCCGCCTCGCTGGCCCCGCCCAGCCCTGCTCGGCCCCCGGCTCCCCCGCCCCTGCAGCGGGGATGCGCGCATGCGCAGTACGGCGCGCGTCTGCGCTCGCTTCTGCCACCAGGCGACCAAAAGCCGGTCCTGCACCCGGGGAGCCGCTCATGCGCAGTACAGCGCGATGGTGCGAGGGGCGCGCGTGCGCAGGACAGCGAACTGCCGCGCGCTCGCTGCCGCCACCGTGCGACCGAACGCCGGTACTGCGGCCGGGGATCGGCGCATGCGCGCTACGGCGCGATGGTCTGCGCTCGCATCTGCCGCCTGGCGGCCGCAAGTCGGTACTGCAGCCGGGCGGCCGCGCCCGCGCAGTACAGCGCTCTCGTGGGTCCTGCCTCCTTCCCGGCCTCTGCCGCGCCTCCCGCCCTCCTCGGCCCCGCCTCCCCGCTCGTCCCGGCCCCGCCTCGCCACTAGCCCTCGGCCCCGGCTGCCTGCCGTCTTCCCCCCCGCCTCCCCGTCTCGGCCCCTCTTCCCCGCCCGCCTCGGCCCCGCCCTGCAGCGCCGGTCCCGCACGGGCCGTTGCCGGGCGCCGCCCCCGGCGGCGGGGGAGGGCCAGGACCACCGGGGAGACGAGCGGGCTCCTTCGGCGCGTGCGGGGGTGTCTCCCGCCCGCCGGCCGCCCGGCGCTGGCGGGGCGGGGGCTTCAAGCCGCCGCCTGCGGCAGGCTGCCGCTCCGCTGGAGCCGAGCCGGCTCCGGGTAGCCCCCGGGCGTTACCCGAGAGCTGACGGAAGGCAAGAGGGGAAGAAGGCGCGACGGTTTTATTTTGTGCCGTCGCACACAAACCGATCCGGTTTTGAAGAAGAAAAAGCCGCGGGTTTGGTAAATCCGCCCCCCACTCCGCGCCGCGCAGGCGCGGCCGCACCTGCCCGTCGCCCCGGCAACGGCCCCACGCCGCCGCCGCCGCCGCGTCACCATGGCAACCGCTCCCGGGCTGATGGGCGGGAGTGCGGGCCAATCACAGCGCGGGAGCCACGCTCCGATTGGCCGAATTGCCTCGCCGAGGTGGGGCGCGGCGGGGACTGACGGCAACGCCGAGCCAATGGAGCGGGGCCTCCCAAAGAGGGGTGCGGGCGACGGCCAATGGGCGCGCGGCGAGGGCGGGCCGGGACGCTCCGGAAGCCGAGGGGGCCGGGGGAAAATGGCGCCCAGTTCGAAAGCGGAGCGGAGCGGAGCGGAGCGGGGGGAAAGCGCAGCCCGGCGTGCGGGTCCAGTGCCGGCCCGGCCCGGCCCGCGGGCGCGCCGCGAGGCAGCCGTGAGACAGCCGTTGAGGCAGCTGGAGCGCGTCAAGGTGAGCGGGGGGCGGTGGGCAACGATGCGGGGGGCGGGGGGCCGAGGGAACATGGCGGGGGGGCTGTAGAGGGCCCTGAGGGGTGACGGGGGGGGGGAAGGGGCGCTGAACGGGGGGCTTGAGGGGGGGCACTGTAGGCTCGGAGCGGGGCTGGCTGGGCCCGGCTCCCCGCGGGGTGCCTTGGGCCTGGGGAGTTTGGGGTGCGGGGCTGGCGGTGCCGGAGAAATAAAGGCCGAAAGGGCGATAGTGAAGCGGCGCCCGGGCCGTGCCGGCGCTTCCCCACAGCGCGGTGGGGTCGGGCCCTCCGCACTTGCCCAGCGCTCCCCAAAAGTGTCTGTGGGCCCTGGGGGTGGCGGGCTGTGGGGTGGCTGCGCTCGGGCTGGCCCTCAGCGTGGCCCGCGGGGACTGCCGAGGGGGTGAGGAAGCAGAGGGGGTGAGCCGCTTCGGGGCCCGAAACAGAGAGCAGGTCTTCTGCCCCGAGGGCTGGAAAGCAGGTTCCCGGGGCTGGTTTTGGGGTGCAGAAACAGGCGGAGTTGTGTGGCTTTGGGCTGAGGAGCAGGGGTGCGGTCCTGCGTTTTTGGGGCTTGAGAAGGGGCCCAGCAGCTGAGGTTATGAGCTCAGAAAGGGGCACTAAACGAGCGGGTTTGGGGGTTAAGAGCAGACTCCAGCCTGGCTGGTTTTGCAGGGGCCGGGGGGGGGGGGGGGCAGAGAGGAGTTGGGAGGCGTTGGGTGCTGCGGGGAAAAGCAGGGGGTGGGCAAGGTGCGTGGACCCTCCCCGCAGGTGGGGGTCTGGTGCCATGGGACCCCCGAGTTCAGGAGGCTGGCACGCAGCTGACTGAACTCCATGTCTCTCGGGGGGAAAGGCGCTTTTCAGACCTGGCACGCCTCTCCTCTTTGAATCTAGCTCTTCTTTGGACATTGCTGAGCATAGATATTAAGCGATTAATCATAGCAACTTATTGATATTTATACTGTGTAAAGCCATGGTGTTTAACCCTAACACTCAAGTCAGGACGCTGATTGGTTGACGACCCCGTCAACAGCCCAGGCTATTGCAAGTAGGTGGAGCTGGGAAGAAGGAGTTGAAATCAGCTGGAGCTTCAGTGCAGAGCCGGGGCTTCAATTAGCCAGAGCTTGGCAAGCAGGAGCTGGAGGGAGATGGGGTGTCCTCTGTCCGGAGCACGCATTAGCCAGAGGCAAGACTCCCGGCAGCGGTAACGAGCAGGAGCTGCAATTAGCCGGAGCGTGTGTTGGCTGGAGCAGCCGCCGGCCAAACTGCACTTCCCGCAGGGCTGAAGAGCGGCCGGGTGCAGGCTGGGCTGTCCCAAGCGAGGAGCTGCGAGCAGAGGGGAGGCGAGCGGTGCTTCTGCCGGCGGGGAGCCCGGCCTCTTGCCGGGGGGATTAAATCCCCGCCAAGCACCTGTCTGGGCCCCGCTCCCGAGGGCAGAGGCGGGGTGGGGGTCCCCCGGCTTGTGCCCGTTGTCTGGCTGCGACAAAGAGGGTCATTTCTCGCCTCCTCTTTTCCCAGCGTCCCCTTGTGCGTCCCGGGAAGAAAATCCTGCGGGATTGATTCCGCCAGCTGCTCAGGTAATGGCAGGCGTGGGGCTGGGGGAGCGGGGAGACACGTTTGCGAGTTCAGGGGCGCTCCGGGTACTCCACGTCAAACGGGCAGAAAGGGCAAATTTGCTGCCAGCGCAGAAAAGCGGATGCAGGACTGCAGTGAACAGAGCGCGCCTCCTTCCCGGACTGGTGCCTGGGTAGTTAGGAATGTCTTCCTTTGGGGTGAAAGAGCCACCTTTCCTCTCGCCTAAATTAAGAGCTGCCCAATACCTTCTTTAGGGTCCGGTGTTTCCCTTCTGTTTGTTCATGCTACTTTTATGGGCAAGTTGGAAATGGCCTTTTCTCTTTCCCTGCGTAACTGAATCGTTAGGAGTCCGTGGCGCGAGCGTGGTTAATTTTGGAGCACCTAGGTGCCAGTGGAAACGGAATGAATGAAACGCGATGGAAACTGATGTTTTGCTTGGTTTTTACTCAACTTTTTTTTATCTTTCAGTGTTGATGGCATGTTGTCCTGTGGCTCAACCCACCTTCTGTTGCGTGGAGCCTCCGATCTAGGGTTTTTAAGTCTGAGAAGCTTGTCCTTCCAGAAAAGGACTGGTCGTTGCGCAGATTGAGGGGTAGGCTCGGAGAGCCGCTGAAGTACACGGTCAGTGTAACGGCCAAATGTCACTTAACCGTGCGGTTCCCTTTCACTCCTTTCCCCCCAGCTCCCTCGGGGCTGGGAGTTTTTGTTTTGTTTTGTTTTGTTTTTTTTTTTTTTTGCGGGGGTTGTGGGTTTGTGTGGGGCATGCGCGTGGTTTCCAAAGCAGAGCGCAGTGTTGCCTGGTGGCAGCCTGCAGAGCCCTTTTGCTGCCTGACCTCTCCTTTTGCACTCCACTCTCAGGGCTGTAACTTTCCTTTGGCTGATTTGAGCAGAGCAATGAAGTGACTTGCCTGTGTAAATGTGCTGGTGATACCAGGAAGGGAAGCGCTTGGGCCGGTAGTGAAAAACTTGGCTCCGAGTAGGATTTCTGAAGGCAGAACAACAACAGCAGCAGGAAGCGTCCCAAAGGTGATGCCAAGTACTTTTTCCTCCGCTCAGCTGTCGTCTGGGCAAACCTTCAGGGAAGAAGGCAGCTTGAGATTCCTACCTGGCTTTGCGTTCACGGGTTTTTTTCCTCTCTCGGCAGGTTGTCAACGGCCAGCCTTTCTCCGCGGTCACCCTTTCTTCTGCCGTGACGGTACGGGACACACGGAAAGGATCCAGAGTGCTCTGCCAGGACCAGGTACGTCTCCCATGTGCGTCTGCGTTTTTCCTAAGGTCCTTGTCGTGGGGGCTTTGAAGTGAAAGCAAAGGATGTGCTGACTCTCCTCCCGTAGTTTTTCGATGAAATATTTGAACGCGAATACTAAAAATAAGGTGTGTTCCGGAGCACGTTGCGCCCATGCAAAGCTCGCTTCGCTCCGCTTATTTTCTCCAGCCGAAAGCATCATCTCTTTCTGTGTGCTTACCGTTAACTGGCACTGTGAGAATAATGTTGCACTAAAAGAGGCAAGAAAGGGTTCGCAAGGGTTCAGATGTTCCGAAGAAAGAGACTTTGTTTTCGTGGTAAAAGCTTTATGCTTTTTCAGTCCACAGGTTTTTAAAATAGCTTCCAGTAGTCCTGGATAACCTTACTGAGATACTAGCCTCTGTACGCAAAGCAGTCGAGGTCAGAGAAGAGACAGGGACAAAGTGGGACAAAGCAGGGTGGCTTCTGCGTGTTTTCCGGGCTTTGCCAGGAAGCACTGGCAGCCTTGTAAGTGGTGACAGCGGGTCCCGATGTGTTTTTGGTGAGCTACTGCTTCCCTAATGGCCTTATTTGGCAACGAGACTTTGCACTCTTTCTCTTTCTCTTTTTTTTTTTTTCCCCGTTTGTTTGGGGTTGGTTTTGGTTTTTTGTTTGTTTGTTTGTTTGTTTTAAGAAAACCAAAGTCCACAGCCCGTCTTCTGAATTTGTTGGGTTCTCAGTCGTACCAGGCGAGGTATCATAAACACGCGTTCCTCTGCGCACTCAGCACAGCCGAAAGCATCAGTCCATCTGCCGGTCCTTTTTGGTGGCCTTATGGATTGCGGGAGCGGGGATTTGATCCCCTCCCCTCCCACCCACCCCCCCCACCCCCCCCGGTAAAAGCCTATGGGGGCTTTTTCATCTTGCTGATTTTTCTATCCTAAATTAAACTTTAAAAATGGTTAAAATTGTAGAATTTACAAACGTCCTTGCGTTGTTTAAACTGCAGCTGCCAAATGGCTGTAGCATACAATGTATTCGGTGTACTTTGGCAATGAGGTATTTGTTCTAAAGCTTTAAAAACAGGGCCGTTTTTTAAAAAAGTTACATTTAAACGTTTAAGAAAGGAAATGTTTAAAACCAAATGTTTAAACAAAGGATACGTTTCAAAAGGGACAGTTGAATGTTAGCGGTTTTTTATTGCCAATCTTCAGAGGGAGCGCTCTGGAGTTCTTGGTTTCTGTCTGGCTGTCAGCAGCGCGTTTCCCCGGCGGTTCAGCAGCATCTCTCCTGGGCAGGGCAGCCGGCCAGACGTCCCCGCTAATCGTGCGGCACCCAACTCCCCCCTCCCCCGAGTCAAATTATAGCTGTGTATTTTGGAGATGGATGGTTTAATGGTATGGATTGACAGCTGGGCAAGTTCATTTAGTGCCAAAGGAAAGTCAAATACTTTTATACTATAAGTATTCTTATTGCAGAGAGAGAGAGAGCGAGAGATCTCTAAGCATACGTGCACCTCTTCAGCGTAGAGTGAAGGACTGAGCTTTGTTCGTTCTTGTTCATTGCACTCTTTGGAGTTTTACCCTTCCCTTTCGGCTGTACTGACCCAGCAAGGTGTGCAGCAGCAGCAGCAGCAGCAGCAGCAGTGGCATGAGGGCTGTAGCTGTTTGAGGGGGTCCGTCGCGTCGATTCTGGTCACGGCCCAGCCCTGTGCGGCAGCCTGGCAGGGGGAGGTCCCCGCGGCAGCGCCGTGAGGAAGGCAGGAGGGGTTTCCCAGAGCCAGCCCGAGGGTTTACTGCCGTGCTCAGAATGGCAGCAGGCGGCACTTAGTCTTCATACTGACCGGAAGAGTTCCAGTCGCTCTGGCTTTGAAAGGCCACGCTGTATTTGGCGCTGAGCTGTTTCCCTACAGGAGTCCTCCTGTCGCTGCGCTGCCGCCCCGTGCCTCGGTGTGAGGGAATTCCTCTGCTTTCTTCTGTGCTCTTTGTTAATCTGCTGAAATATAATTGGGGCTTTTGGTGTTTCAGGTGTCTCGCCGTACGGGTCTGGCGACGCTCAGTAGACCTCCCCCTGCCCAGGTGTTGTGTTAAAGGGCAAAGTAATTTGGCAGACAAGAAAGCCCTTTGCGTTCCAGGCTGTCTCAGAGGGGCTGGGGGCGGCGAGGCTTAGGTTCTGAGCGATGCCCGATTTGGCATTAAAAGTCCGGTGGCGTTCAATATGTACTATTGAACTATCACGATTACGGAGGCACTAATAGCACCACACGCAATCGGATCAAGCGGCGTCCCGTGAACCAGCGCGGCCACACGTAAGGATTTGGGTGGCGTTCACTAGGAACTCTCACGGCTAGATTGGTGAAAAGTGTCGTTTATTGAAGCGACAGAGGCACAAGTTCTTTTGGAGTGCCGGTGATAGTGACCGTCTGCAAAGCCCGTGCGAATACTAAAGATGTTAGTGATACAGCCTGGCTACAAATGCGCTAAGTTCTAAAACAACTCTATAGAGATTTCTAAGTTTCCCGGGGAAGCACTTGGCATAGCCGAGCGTTCGAATCTTCCCCACGAGCGTCCTTGTGGGGGGCGAGGAGAGGCTCAGCCCGTCGACGGACGCCAGCAGTCACAGGTGGTCGGCCATGGCATTTCCCTGCCCGCGTTGGTATCTTCCCTGACATCCCTCCTCTCTGACGCTATTTTCATACCTCTCTTTTTTTTTTTTTTTTTTTTACCTTTCAGGTGGAGCCTGATGGACTCTAGTCATACCTACTTGTGTTACGATTGGTGTAAAATTCTCTCGCTTGGCTTTTAAAGGTATAGACTACGAAAAATTCAGAGCGAGGACTCCGTGAGGAGCGGTCGCACCTCGGAGGCGGGTAGCTTTTGGGATGGAGGTGTGTTTTGGTATTATAATGACATTATAATGAGCAAATTTCACCCAAAGGATAGCATTTTGTCCAAAATGACAGATGGTTGGCTCAGGGTAACAATTGGGCAGCTTATCAGTTCCATAAGGCCTTCAGGGGTTCCATTTGACTCTCAAGTTCCCATTTGATCGCAGAGTTTGGCCGTGGCATCTCCACTCCGCTCCATCCGCCGCGCTGTTTTTCCTTAGAGTTGGCGCGCCGGACTCCCCCAATGTCGTCAACATCTAAGGTTGCCTCGGGGACCTTTGTGAAACGCGTCCTTTGCACACCAGCTGCACTCTGCCCTGGAGAGTTTCCTCCACGCTGCACTTTTCTTCAAAACGGGGCATTACCTTAATTTCTAAGTCACCTCCAGTAATGATCCCACACCAGGTTTGCCTGCCGGTGGCTGAGCGGCCCGAGGGGACGGGGCCAGCCCTGGGTCCGCTGGCTTTGTGCCTTTTTTTGGGGGGGGAATAAAAAGGGGGTGTGTGTGTGGGGGTGATGATGTCATTTGGGGCAGCCCAGGGGCCCTGAGGGAGCGTGGGCAGTGATGCTGCAGAGGAGCAGGTGAGTGGGGGATGGGGGGGTCACACGGGGGTCGCCTGAAAAGAGGCGGATCACAGCCCCCAAATGTCTGAAAATTCGGGGGGGGGGGGGGGGGGGGGGATTAGCAAACTTTAAAACCTGTAAATATGGGCGTGAGGCATTGAAATAAAGAAAAATCTCACATTTTAGTCTCTTAATAAATGAATATTCATTGCTTTACATAGGAGGAGTTTGGAATAAACCCCTAGATCTACTCTGTTACGTAAAGGATTTTAGACTATAAAAAGGTGTGTCCCAGAGCCCATTTTTGGCTCTGTCGTTCTCTGTCTGCCGGGCTGCCCGCCCTTTTCTTTACCTGCTCTGTCTCTCCCCTTCAGCTCCTCGAGGTTTTCCGGTATTCCTCAGGCTTATATTGACCCTAAATATATCTATGTCTGTGTGTAAATGGATACCTAGGGGACATGTCTATTCTCGGTAAGGTTTTTGAAATGCAAGGAAAGCCTATTTACGGAAAGCCCTTAAAACCCCGCCACACCGCCCTGCACCTTTCCCCATTTTTATTTTTTTTTTTTTTAAGATGTAAAAGCGCTTTTAAAAACTACCCCTTCCCCTTCTCCCCCTTCCCCTTCTCCCCCTTTTCCCATCCCAATTTGGGGCCGCTTTCCCCTGCCGGGCTGTGCACGCAAAGCGGGAGTTGCCACCACAGCACAAAAGTACCCCAAAGCCCTACTTCTGGGTCTGCGGGGGGGGGGGGGCGGGACAACCCCAATTTTCTGTTTTGGGAAAAAAAAATAAAAATAAAAAAAGAGAAGAAAAACTTTCCCAACTTGGGTCTCCCGGGCAAGCCCCATCCACCTGGCTTGGTGCAGCTGGAAAGCAAAAAACCCCTTTTCCACGCTCAGAAGCAAAAATCACCAATGGTTGCGTGGTGGATAAGCGTTAAAAAGCCCCAAAGCTGAGCACTGTGGAAAAGTGAAGAAACGCCCACCCCGACGTGAGGAAAAGGTGGGTGCAGCGGCGGCAGTTTGGTGGCTCCAGCGTGGGCGAGTTGCGGAGAGTGGGGCGCCCCCCGTGAGTCCCCCGCTGTGGGTTCCCCCGGCCGGCTCCCCTGGGGGCGGTCCGTCCCCGTTCCCCCCCCCCTCCCGCGCAGGGGGGTTGTAGCCCTCCTCGGCCACGCCCCCTCCCCGCCCCCGGTTGCCATAGGCCCCGCCTCCCCGCGCTGCCCCACCTGCCACCCCTCCTCGGCCCCGCCTCCCGTCCCCTGGGCCCCGCCTCCCACGCTTGGCTGACCTCTGCCGGAGCCCCGCCTCCCGCCCCGGCCCCGCCTCGCTGGCCCCGCCCAGCCCTGCTCGGCCCCCGCCTCCCCCGCCCCTGCAGCGGGGATGCGCGCATGCGCAGTACGGCGCGCGTCTGCGCTCGCTTCTGCCACCAGGCGACCAAAAGCCGGTCCTGCACCCGGGGAGCCGCTCATGCGCAGTACAGCGCGATGGTGCGAGGGGCGCGCGTGCGCAGGACAGCGAACTGCCGCGCGCTCGCTGCCGCCACCGTGCGACCGAACGCCGGTACTGCGGCCGGGGATCGGCGCATGCGCGCTACGGCGCGATGGTCTGCGCTCGCATCTGCCGCCTGGCGGCCGCAAGTCGGTACTGCAGCCGGGCGGCCGCGCCCGCGCAGTACAGCGCTCTCGTGGGTCCTGCCTCCTTCCCGGCCTCTGCCGCGCCTCCCGCCCTCCTCGGCCCCGCCTCCCCGCTCGTCCCGGCCCCGCCTCGCCACTAGCCCTCGGCCCCGGCTGCCTGCCGTCTTCCCCCCCGCCTCCCCGTCTCGGCCCCTCTTCCCCGCCCGCCTCGGCCCCGCCCTGCAGCGCCGGTCCCGCACGGGCCGTTGCCGGGCGCCGCCCCCGGCGGCGGGGGAGGGCCAGGACCACCGGGGAGACGAGCGGGCTCCTTCGGCGCGTGCGGGGGTGTCTCCCGCCCGCCGGCCGCCCGGCGCTGGCGGGGCGGGGGCTTCAAGCCGCCGCCTGCGGCAGGCTGCCGCTCCGCTGGAGCCGAGCCGGCTCCGGGTAGCCCCCGGGCGTTACCCGAGAGCTGACGGAAGGCAAGAGGGGAAGAAGGCGCGACGGTTTTATTTTGTGCCGTCGCACACAAACCGATCCGGTTTTGAAGAAGAAAAAGCCGCGGGTTTGGTAAATCCGCCCCCCACTCCGCGCCGCGCAGGCGCGGCCGCACCTGCCCGTCGCCCCGGCAACGGCCCCGCGCCGCCGCCGCCGCCGCGTTACCATGGCAACCGCTCCCGGGCTGATGGGCGGGAGTGCGGGCCAATCACAGCGCGGGAGCCACGCTCCGATTGGCCGAATTGCCTCGCCGAGGTGGGGCGCGGCGGGGACTGACGGCAACGCCAAGCCAATGGAGCGGGGTCTCCCAAAGAGGGGTGCGGGCTACGGCCAATGGGCGCGCGGCGAGGGCGGGCCGGGACGCTCCGGAAGCCGAGGGGGCCGGGGGAAAATGGCGCCCAGTTCGAAAGCGGAGCGGAGCGGAGCGGAGCGGGGGGAAAGCGCAGCCCGGCGTGCGGGTCCAGTGCCGGCCCGGCCCGGCCCGGCCCGCGGGCTCGCCGCGAGGCAGCCGTGAGACAGCCGTTGAGGCAGCTGGAGCGCGTCAAGGTGAGCGGGGGGCGGTGGGCAACGATGCGGGGGGCGGGGGGCCGAGGGAACATGGCGGGGGGGCTGTAGAGGGCCCTGAGGGGTGACGGGGGGGGGGAAGGGGCGCTGAACGGGGGGCTTGAGGGGGGGCACTGTAGGCTCGGAGCGGGGCTGGCTGGGCCCGGCTCCCCGCGGGGTGCCTTGGGCCTGGGGAGTTTGGGGTGCGGGGCTGGCGGTGCCGGAGAAATAAAGGCCGAAAGGGCGATAGTGAAGCGGCGCCCGGGCCGTGCCGGCGCTTCCCCGCAGCGCGGTGGGGTCGGGCCCTCCGCACTTGCCCAGCGCTCCCCAAAAGTGTCTGTGGGCCCTGGGGGTGGCGGGCTGTGGGGTGGCTGCGCTCGGGCTGGCCCTCAGCGTGGCCCGCGGGGACTGCCGAGGGGGTGAGGAAGCAGAGGGGGTGAGCCGCTTCGGGGCCCGAAACAGAGAGCAGGTCTTCTGCCCCGAGGGCTGGAAAGCAGGTTCCCGGGGCTGGTTTTGGGGTGCAGAAACAGGCGGAGTTGTGTGGCTTTGGGCTGAGGAGCAGGGGTGCGGTCCTGCGTTTTTGGGGCTTGAGAAGGGGCCCAGCAGCTGAGGTTATGAGCTCAGAAAGGGGCACTAAACGAGCGGGTTTGGGGGTTAAGAGCAGACTCCAGCCTGGCTGGTTTTGCAGGGGCCGGGGGGGGGGGGGGGGCAGAGAGGAGTTGGGAGGCGTTGGGTGCTGCGGGGAAAAGCAGGGGGTGGGCAAGGTGCGTGGACCCTCCCCGCAGGTGGGGGTCTGGTGCCATGGGACCCCCGAGTTCAGGAGGCTGGCACGCAGCTGACTGAACTCCATGTCTCTCGGGGGGAAAGGCGCTTTTCAGACCTGGCACGCCTCTCCTCTTTGAATCTAGCTCTTCTTTGGACATTGCTGAGCATAGATATTAAGCGATTAATCATAGCAACTTATTGATATTTATACTGTGTAAAGCCATGGTGTTTAACCCTAACACTCAAGTCAGGACGCTGATTGGTTGACGACCCCGTCAACAGCCCAGGCTATTGCAAGTAGGTGGAGCTGGGAAGAAGGAGTTGAAATCAGCTGGAGCTTCAGTGCAGAGCCGGGGCTTCAATTAGCCAGAGCTTGGCAAGCAGGAGCTGGAGGGAGATGGGGTGTCCTCTGTCCGGAGCACGCATTAGCCAGAGGCAAGACTCCCGGCAGCGGTAACGAGCAGGAGCTGCAATTAGCCGGAGCGTGTGTTGGCTGGAGCAGCCGCCGGCCAAACTGCACTTCCCGCAGGGCTGAAGAGCGGCCGGGTGCAGGCTGGGCTGTCCCAAGCGAGGAGCTGCGAGCAGAGGGGAGGCGAGCGGTGCTTCTGCCGGCGGGGAGCCCGGCCTCTTGCCGGGGGGATTAAATCCCCGCCAAGCACCTGTCTGGGCCCCGCTCCCGAGGGCAGAGGCGGGGTGGGGGTCCCCCGGCTTGTGCCCGTTGTCTGGCTGCGACAAAGAGGGTCATTTCTCGCCTCCTCTTTTCCCAGCGTCCCCTTGTGCGTCCCGGGAAGAAAATCCTGCGGGATTGATTCCGCCAGCTGCTCAGGTAATGGCAGGCGTGGGGCTGGGGGAGCGGGGAGACACGTTTGCGAGTTCAGGGGCGCTCCGGGTACTCCACGTCAAACGGGCAGAAAGGGCAAATTTGCTGCCAGCGCAGAAAAGCGGATGCAGGACTGCAGTGAACAGAGCGCGCCTCCTTCCCGGACTGGTGCCTGGGTAGTTAGGAATGTCTTCCTTTGGGGTGAAAGAGCCACCTTTCCTCTCGCCTAAATTAAGAGCTGCCCAATACCTTCTTTAGGGTCCGGTGTTTCCCTTCTGTTTGTTCATGCTACTTTTATGGGCAAGTTGGAAATGGCCTTTTCTCTTTCCCTGCGTAACTGAATCGTTAGGAGTCCGTGG
The DNA here is from genome assembly GCF_965231255.1 of Vanellus vanellus. Lineage (NCBI taxonomy): Eukaryota > Metazoa > Chordata > Aves > Charadriiformes > Charadriidae > Vanellus > Vanellus vanellus. The sequence goes on from NW_028127009.1 coordinate 36,816, forward strand.
CGCGAGCGTGGTTAATTTTGGAGCACCTAGGTGCCAGTGGAAACGGAATGAATGAAACGCGATGGAAACTGATGTTTTGCTTGGTTTTTACTCAACTTTTTTTTATCTTTCAGTGTTGATGGCATGTTGTCCTGTGGCTCAACCCACCTTCTGTTGCGTGGAGCCTCCGATCTAGGGTTTTTAAGTCTGAGAAGCTTGTCCTTCCAGAAAAGGACTGGTCGTTGCGCAGATTGAGGGGTAGGCTCGGAGAGCCGCTGAAGTACACGGTCAGTGTAACGGCCAAATGTCACTTAACCGTGCGGTTCCCTTTCACTCCTTTCCCCCCAGCTCCCTCGGGGCTGGGAGTTTTTGTTTTGTTTTGTTTTGTTTTTTTTTTTTTTTGCGGGGGTTGTGGGTTTTTGTGGGGCATGCGCGTGGTTTCCAAAGCAGAGCGCAGTGTTGCCTGGTGGCAGCCTGCAGAGCCCTTTTGCTGCCTGACCTCTCCTTTTGCACTCCACTCTCAGGGCTGTAACTTTCCTTTGGCTGATTTGAGCAGAGCAATGAAGTGACTTGCCTGTGTAAATGTGCTGGTGATACCAGGAAGGGAAGCGCTTGGGCCGGTAGTGAAAAACTTGGCTCCGAGTAGGATTTCTGAAGGCAGAACAACAACAGCAGCAGGAAGCGTCCCAAAGGTGATGCCAAGTACTTTTTCCTCCGCTCAGCTGTCGTCTGGGCAAACCTTCAGGGAAGAAGGCAGCTTGAGATTCCTACCTGGCTTTGCGTTCACGGGTTTTTTTCCTCTCTCGGCAGGTTGTCAACGGCCAGCCTTTCTCCGCGGTCACCCTTTCTTCTGCCGTGACGGTACGGGACACACGGAAAGGATCCAGAGTGCTCTGCCAGGACCAGGTACGTCTCCCATGTGCGTCTGCGTTTTTCCTAAGGTCCTTGTCGTGGGGGCTTTGAAGTGAAAGCAAAGGATGTGCTGACTCTCCTCCCGTAGTTTTTCGATGAAATATTTGAACGCGAATACTAAAAATAAGGTGTGTTCCGGAGCACGTTGCGCCCATGCAAAGCTCGCTTCGCTCCGCTTATTTTCTCCAGCCGAAAGCATCATCTCTTTCTGTGTGCTTACCGTTAACTGGCACTGTGAGAATAATGTTGCACTAAAAGAGGCAAGAAAGGGTTCGCAAGGGTTCAGATGTTCCGAAGAAAGAGACTTTGTTTTCGTGGTAAAAGCTTTATGCTTTTTCAGTCCACAGGTTTTTAAAATAGCTTCCAGTAGTCCTGGATAACCTTACTGAGATACTAGCCTCTGTACGCAAAGCAGTCGAGGTCAGAGAAGAGACAGGGACAAAGTGGGACAAAGCAGGGTGGCTTCTGCGTGTTTTCCGGGCTTTGCCAGGAAGCACTGGCAGCCTTGTAAGTGGTGACAGCGGGTCCCGATGTGTTTTTGGTGAGCTACTGCTTCCCTAATGGCCTTATTTGGCAACGAGACTTTGCACTCTTTCTCTTTTTTTTTTTTTCCCCGTTTGTTTGGGGTTGGTTTTGGTTTTTTGTTTGTTTGTTTGTTTGTTTTAAGAAAACCAAAGTCCACAGCCCGTCTTCTGAATTTGTTGGGTTCTCAGTCGTACCAGGCGAGGTATCATAAACACGCGTTCCTCTGCGCACTCAGCACAGCCGAAAGCATCAGTCCATCTGCCGGTCCTTTTTGGTGGCCTTATGGATTGCGGGAGCGGGGATTTGATCCCCTCCCCTCCCACCCCCCCCCCCCCCCCCCCCCCCGGTAAAAGCCTATGGGGGCTTTTTCATCTTGCTGATTTTTCTATCCTAAATTAAACTTTAAAAATGGTTAAAATTGTAGAATTTACAAACGTCCTTGCGTTGTTTAAACTGCAGCTGCCAAATGGCTGTAGCATACAATGTATTCGGTGTACTTTGGCAATGAGGTATTTGTTCTAAAGCTTTAAAAACAGGGCCGTTTTTTAAAAAAGTTACATTTAAACGTTTAAGAAAGGAAATGTTTAAAACCAAATGTTTAAACAAAGGATACGTTTCAAAAGGGACAGTTGAATGTTAGCGGTTTTTTATTGCCAATCTTCAGAGGGAGCGCTCTGGAGTTCTTGGTTTCTGTCTGGCTGTCAGCAGCGCGTTTCCCCGGCGGTTCAGCAGCATCTCTCCTGGGCAGGGCAGCCGGCCAGACGTCCCCGCTAATCGTGCGGCACCCAACTCCCCCCTCCCCCGAGTCAAATTATAGCTGTGTATTTTGGAGATGGATGGTTTAATGGTATGGATTGACAGCTGGGCAAGTTCATTTAGTGCCAAAGGAAAGTCAAATACTTTTATACTATAAGAATTCTTATTGCAGAGAGAGAGAGAGCGAGAGATCTCTAAGCATACGTGCACCTCTTCAGCGTAGAGTAAAGGACTGAGCTTTGTTCGTTCTTGTTCATTGCACTCTTTGGAGTTTTACCCTTCCCTTTCGGCTGTACTGACCCAGCAAGGTGTGCAGCAGCAGCAGCAGCAGCAGCAGCAGTGGCATGAGGGCTGTAGCTGTTTGAGGGGGTCCGTCGCGTCGATTCTGGTCACGGCCCAGCCCTGTGCGGCAGCCTGGCAGGGGGAGGTCCCCGCGGCAGCGCCGTGAGGAAGGCAGGAGGGGTTTCCCAGAGCCAGCCCGAGGGTTTACTGCCGTGCTCAGAATGGCAGCAGGCGGCAGGCGGCACTTAGTCTTCATACTGACCGGAAGAGTTCCAGTCGCTCTGGCTTTGAAAGGCCACGCTGTATTTGGCGCTGAGCTGTTTCCCTACAGGAGTCCTCCTGTCGCTGCGCTGCCGCCCCGTGCCTCGGTGTGAGGGAATTCCTCTGCTTTCTTCTGTGCTCTTTGTTAATCTGCTGAAATATAATTGGGGCTTTTGGTGTTTCAGGTGTCTCGCCGTACGGGTCTGGCGACGCTCAGTAGACCTCCCCCTGCCCAGGTGTTGTGTTAAAGGGCAAAGTAATTTGGCAGACAAGAAAGCCCTTTGCGTTCCAGGCTGTCTCAGAGGGGCTGGGGGCGGCGAGGCTTAGGTTCTGAGCGATGCCCGATTTGGCATTAAAAGTCCGGTGGCGTTCAATATGTACTATTGAACTATCACGATTACGGAGGCACTAATAGCACCACACGCAATCGGATCAAGCGGCGTCCCGTGAACCAGCGCGGCCACACGTAAGGATTTGGGTGGCGTTCACTAGGAACTCTCACGGCTAGATTGGTGAAAAGTGTCGTTTATTGAAGCGACAGAGGCACAAGTTCTTTTGGAGTGCCGGTGATAGTGACCGTCTGCAAAGCCCGTGCGAATACTAAAGATGTTAGTGATACAGCCTGGCTACAAATGCGCTAAGTTCTAAAACAACTCTATAGAGATTTCTAAGTTTCCCGGGGAAGCACTTGGCATAGCCGAGCGTTCGAATCTTCCCCACGAGCGTCCTTGTGGGGGGCGAGGAGAGGCTCAGCCCGTCGACGGACGCCAGCAGTCACAGGTGGTCGGCCATGGCATTTCCCTGCCCGCGTTGGTATCTTCCCTGACATCCCTCCTCTCTGACGCTATTTTCATACCTCTCTTTTTTTTTTTTTTTTTTTAACCTTTCAGGTGGAGCCTGATGGACTCTAGTCATACCTACTTGTGTTACGATTGGTGTAAAATTCTCTCGCTTGGCTTTTAAAGGTATAGACTACGAAAAATTCAGAGCGAGGACTCCGTGAGGAGCGGTCGCACCTCGGAGGCGGGTAGCTTTTGGGATGGAGGTGTGTTTTGGTATTATAATGACATTATAATGAGCAAATTTCACCCAAAGGATAGCATTTTGTCCAAAATGACAGATGGTTGGCTCAGGGTAACAATTGGGCAGCTTATCAGTTCCATAAGGCCTTCAGGGGTTCCATTTGACTCTCAAGTTCCCATTTGATCGCAGAGTTTGGCCGTGGCATCTCCACTCCGCTCCATCCGCCGCGCTGTTTTTCCTTAGAGTTGGCGCACCGGACTCCCCCAATGTCGTCAACATCTAAGGTTGCCTCGGGGACCTTTGTGAAACGCGTCCTTTGCACACCAGCTGCACTCTGCCCTGGAGAGTTTCCTCCACGCTGCACTTTTCTTCAAAACGGGGCATTACCTTAATTTCTAAGTCACCTCCAGTAATGATCCCACACCAGGTTTGCCTGCCGGTGGCTGAGCGGCCCGAGGGGACGGGGCCAGCCCTGGGTCCGCTGGCTTTGTGCCTTTTTTTGGGGGGGGAATAAAAAGGGTGTGTGTGTGTGTGGGTGATGATGTCATTTGGGGCAGCCCAGGGGCCCTGAGGGAGCGTGGGCAGTGATGCTGCAGAGGAGCAGGTGAGTGGGGGATGGGGGGGTCACACGGGGGTCGCCTGAAAAGAGGCGGATCACAGCCCCCAAATGTCTGAAAATTCGGGGGGGGGGGGGGGATTAGCAAACTTTAAAACCTGTAAATATGGGCGTGAGGCATTGAAATAAAGAAAAATCTCACATTTTAGTCTCTTAATAAATGAATATTCATTGCTTTACATAGGAGGAGTTTGGAATAAACCCCTAGATCTACTCTGTTACGTAAAGGATTTTAGACTATAAAAAGGTGTGTCCCAGAGCCCATTTTTGGCTCTGTCGTTCTCTGTCTGCCGGGCTGCCCGCCCTTTTCTTTACCTGCTCTGTCTCTCCCCTTCAGCTCCTCGAGGTTTTCCGGTATTCCTCAGGCTTATATTGACCCTAAATATATCTATGTCTGTGTGTAAATGGATACCTAGGGGACATGTCTATTCTCGGTAAGGTTTTTGAAATGCAAGGAAAGCCTATTTACGGAAAGCCCTTAAAACCCCGCCACACCGCCCTGCACCTTTCCCCATTTTTATTTTTTTTTTTTTTAAGATGTAAAAGCGCTTTTAAAAACTACCCCTTCCCCTTCTCCCCCTTCCCCTTCTCCCCCTTTTCCCATCCCAATTTGGGGCCGCTTTCCCCTGCCGGGCTGTGCACGCAAAGCGGGAGTTGCCACCACAGCACAAAAGTACCCCAAAGCCCTACTTCTGGGTCTGCGGGGGGGGGGGGGGGGGGGGCGGGACAACCCCAATTTTCTGTTTTGGGAAAAAAAAATAAAAATAAAAAAAGAGAAGAAAAACTTTCCCAACTTGGGTCTCCCGGGCAAGCCCCATCCACCTGGCTTGGTGCAGCTGGAAAGCAAAAAACCCCTTTTCCACGCTCAGAAGCAAAAATCACCAATGGTTGCGTGGTGGATAAGCGTTAAAAAGCCCCAAAGCTGAGCACTGTGGAAAAGTGAAGAAACGCCCACCCCGACGTGAGGAAAAGGTGGGTGCAGCGGCGGCGGTTTGGTGGCTCCAGCGTGGGCGAGTTGCGGAGAGTGGGGCGCCCCCCGTGAGTCCCCCGCTGTGGGTTCCCCCGGCCGGCTCCCCTGGGGGCGGTCCGTCCCCGTTCCCCCCCCCCTCCCGCGCAGGGGGGTTGTAGCCCTCTTCGGCCACGCCCCCTCCCCGCCCCCGGTTGCCATAGGCCCCGCCTCCCCGCGCTGCCCCACCTGCCACCCCTCCTCGGCCCCGCCTCCCGTCCCCTGGGCCCCGCCTCCCACGCTTGGCTGACCTCTGCCGGAGCCCCGCCTCCCGCCCCGGCCCCGCCTCGCTGGCCCCGCCCAGCCCTGCTCGGCCCCCGCCTCCCCCGCCCCTGCAGCGGGGATGCGCGCATGCGCAGTACGGCGCGCGTCTGCGCTCGCTTCTGCCACCAGGCGACCAAAAGCCGGTCCTGCACCCGGGGAGCCGCTCATGCGCAGTACAGCGCGATGGTGCGAGGGGCGCGCGTGCGCAGGACAGCGAACTGCCGCGCGCTCGCTGCCGCCACCGTGCGACCGAACGCCGGTACTGCGGCCGGGGATCGGCGCATGCGCGCTACGGCGCGATGGTCTGCGCTCGCATCTGCCGCCTGGCGGCCGCAAGTCGGTACTGCAGCCGGGCGGCCGCGCCCGCGCAGTACAGCGCTCTCGTGGGTCCTGCCTCCTTCCCGGCCTCTGCCGCGCCTCCCGCCCTCCTCGGCCCCGCCTCCCCGCTCGTCCCGGCCCCGCCTCGCCACTAGCCCTCGGCCCCGGCTGCCTGCCGTCTTCCCCCCCGCCTCCCCGTCTCGGCCCCTCTTCCCCGCCCGCCTCGGCCCCGCCCTGCAGCGCCGGTCCCGCACGGGCCGTTGCCGGGCGCCGCCCCCGGCGGCGGGGGAGGGCCAGGACCACCGGGGAGACGAGCGGGCTCCTTCGGCGCGTGCGGGGGTGTCTCCCGCCCGCCGGCCGCCCGGCGCTGGCGGGGCGGGGGCTTCAAGCCGCCGCCTGCGGCAGGCTGCCGCTCCGCTGGAGCCGAGCCGGCTCCGGGTAGCCCCCGGGCGTTACCCGAGAGCTGACGGAAGGCAAGAGGGGAAGAAGGCGCGACGGTTTTATTTTGTGCCGTCGCACACAAACCGATCCGGTTTTGAAGAAGAAAAAGCCGCGGGTTTGGTAAATCCGCCCCCCACTCCGCGCCGCGCAGGCGCGGCCGCACCTGCCCGTCGCCCCGGCAACGGCCCCGCGCCGCCGCCGCCGCCGCGTTACCATGGCAACCGCTCCCGGGCTGATGGGCGGGAGTGCGGGCCAATCACAGCGCGGGAGCCACGCTCCGATTGGCCGAATTGCCTCGCCGAGGTGGGGCGCGGCGGGGACTGACGGCAACGCCAAGCCAATGGAGCGGGGTCTCCCAAAGAGGGGTGCGGGCTACGGCCAATGGGCGCGCGGCGAGGGCGGGCCGGGACGCTCCGGAAACCGAGGGGGCCGGGGGAAAATGGCGCCCAGTTCGAAAGCGGAGCGGAGCGGAGCGGAGCGGGGGGAAAGCGCAGCCCGGCGTGCGGGTCCAGTGCCGGCCCGGCCCGGCCCGGCCCGCGGGCTCGCCGCGAGGCAGCCGTGAGACAGCCGTTGAGGCAGCTGGAGCGCGTCAAGGTGAGCGGGGGGCGGTGGGCAACGATGCGGGGGGCGGGGGGCCGAGGGAACATGGCGGGGGGGCTGTAGAGGGCCCTGAGGGGTGACGGGGGGGGGGAAGGGGCGCTGAACGGGGGGCTTGAGGGGGGGCACTGTAGGCTCGGAGCGGGGCTGGCTGGGCCCGGCTCCCCGCGGGGTGCCTTGGGCCTGGGGAGTTTGGGGTGCGGGGCTGGCGGTGCCGGAGAAATAAAGGCCGAAAGGGCGATAGTGAAGCGGCGCCCGGGCCGTGCCGGCGCTTCCCCGCAGCGCGGTGGGGTCGGGCCCTCCGCACTTGCCCAGCGCTCCCCAAAAGTGTCTGTGGGCCCTGGGGGTGGCGGGCTGTGGGGTGGCTGCGCTCGGGCTGGCCCTCAGCGTGGCCCGCGGGGACTGCCGAGGGGGTGAGGAAGCAGAGGGGGTGAGCCGCTTCGGGGCCCGAAACAGAGAGCAGGTCTTCTGCCCCGAGGGCTGGAAAGCAGGTTCCCGGGGCTGGTTTTGGGGTGCAGAAACAGGCGGAGTTGTGTGGCTTTGGGCTGAGGAGCAGGGGTGCGGTCCTGCGTTTTTGGGGCTTGAGAAGGGGCCCAGCAGCTGAGGTTATGAGCTCAGAAAGGGGCACTAAACGAGCGGGTTTGGGGGTTAAGAGCAGACTCCAGCGTGGCTGGTTTTGCAGGGGCCGGGGGGGGGGGGGGGGCAGAGAGGAGTTGGGAGGCGTTGGGTGCTGCGGGGAAAAGCAGGGGGTGGGCAAGGTGCGTGGACCCTCCCCGCAGGTGGGGGTCTGGTGCCATGGGACCCCCGAGTTCAGGAGGCTGGCACGCAGCTGACTGAACTCCATGTCTCTCGGGGGGAAAGGCGCTTTTCAGACCTGGCACGCCTCTCCTCTTTGAATCTAGCTCTTCTTTGGACATTGCTGAGCATAGATATTAAGCGATTAATCATAGCAACTTATTGATATTTATACTGTGTAAAGCCATGGTGTTTAACCCTAACACTCAAGTCAGGACGCTGATTGGTTGACGACCCCGTCAACAGCCCAGGCTATTGCAAGTAGGTGGAGCTGGGAAGAAGGAGTTGAAATCAGCTGGAGCTTCAGTGCAGAGCCGGGGCTTCAATTAGCCAGAGCTTGGCAAGCAGGAGCTGGAGGGAGATGGGGTGTCCTCTGTCCGGAGCACGCATTAGCCAGAGGCAAGACTCCCGGCAGCGGTAACGAGCAGGAGCTGCAATTAGCCGGAGCGTGTGTTGGCTGGAGCAGCCGCCGGCCAAACTGCACTTCCCGCAGGGCTGAAGAGCGGCCGGGTGCAGGCTGGGCTGTCCCAAGCGAGGAGCTGCGAGCAGAGGGGAGGCGAGCGGTGCTTCTGCCGGCGGGGAGCCCGGCCTCTTGCCGGGGGGATTAAATCCCCGCCAAGCACCTGTCTGGGCCCCGCTCCCGAGGGCAGAGGCGGGGTGGGGGTCCCCCGGCTTGTGCCCGTTGTCTGGCTGCGACAAAGAGGGTCATTTCTCGCCTCCTCTTTTCCCAGCGTCCCCTTGTGCGTCCCGGGAAGAAAATCCTGCGGGATTGATTCCGCCAGCTGCTCAGGTAATGGCAGGCGTGGGGCTGGGGGAGCGGGGAGACACGTTTGCGAGTTCAGGGGCGCTCCGGGTACTCCACGTCAAACGGGCAGAAAGGGCAAATTTGCTGCCAGCGCAGAAAAGCGGATGCAGGACTGCAGTGAACAGAGCGCGCCTCCTTCCCGGACTGGTGCCTGGGTAGTTAGGAATGTCTTCCTTTGGGGTGAAAGAGCCACCTTTCCTCTCGCCTAAATTAAGAGCTGCCCAATACCTTCTTTAGGGTCCGGTGTTTCCCTTCTGTTTGTTCATGCTACTTTTATGGGCAAGTTGGAAATGGCCTTTTCTCTTTCCCTGCGTAACTGAATCGTTAGGAGTCCGTGGCGCGAGCGTGGTTAATTTTGGAGCACCTAGGTGCCAGTGGAAACGGAATGAATGAAACGCGATGGAAACTGATGTTTTGCTTGGTTTTTACTCAACTTTTTTTTATCTTTCAGTGTTGATGGCATGTTGTCCTGTGGCTCAACCCACCTTCTGTTGCGTGGAGCCTCCGATCTAGGGTTTTTAAGTCTGAGAAGCTTGTCCTTCCAGAAAAGGACTGGTCGTTGCGCAGATTGAGGGGTAGGCTCGGAGAGCCGCTGAAGTACACGGTCAGTGTAACGGCCAAATGTCACTTAACCGTGCGGTTCCCTTTCACTCCTTTCCCCCCAGCTCCCTCGGGGCTGGGAGTTTTTGTTTTGTTTTGTTTTGTTTTTTTTTTTTTTTGCGGGGGTTGTGGGTTTTTGTGGGGCATGCGCGTGGTTTCCAAAGCAGAGCGCAGTGTTGCCTGGTGGCAGCCTGCAGAGCCCTTTTGCTGCCTGACCTCTCCTTTTGCACTCCACTCTCAGGGCTGTAACTTTCCTTTGGCTGATTTGAGCAGAGCAATGAAGTGACTTGCCTGTGTAAATGTGCTGGTGATACCAGGAAGGGAAGCGCTTGGGCCGGTAGTGAAAAACTTGGCTCCGAGTAGGATTTCTGAAGGCAGAACAACAACAGCAGCAGGAAGCGTCCCAAAGGTGATGCCAAGTACTTTTTCCTCCGCTCAGCTGTCGTCTGGGCAAACCTTCAGGGAAGAAGGCAGCTTGAGATTCCTACCTGGCTTTGCGTTCACGGGTTTTTTTCCTCTCTCGGCAGGTTGTCAACGGCCAGCCTTTCTCCGCGGTCACCCTTTCTTCTGCCGTGACGGTACGGGACACACGGAAAGGATCCAGAGTGCTCTGCCAGGACCAGGTACGTCTCCCATGTGCGTCTGCGTTTTTCCTAAGGTCCTTGTCGTGGGGGCTTTGAAGTGAAAGCAAAGGATGTGCTGACTCTCCTCCCGTAGTTTTTCGATGAAATATTTGAACGCGAATACTAAAAATAAGGTGTGTTCCGGAGCACGTTGCGCCCATGCAAAGCTCGCTTCGCTCCGCTTATTTTCTCCAGCCGAAAGCATCATCTCTTTCTGTGTGCTTACCGTTAACTGGCACTGTGAGAATAATGTTGCACTAAAAGAGGCAAGAAAGGGTTCGCAAGGGTTCAGATGTTCCGAAGAAAGAGACTTTGTTTTCGTGGTAAAAGCTTTATGCTTTTTCAGTCCACAGGTTTTTAAAATAGCTTCCAGTAGTCCTGGATAACCTTACTGAGATACTAGCCTCTGTACGCAAAGCAGTCGAGGTCAGAGAAGAGACAGGGACAAAGTGGGACAAAGCAGGGTGGCTTCTGCGTGTTTTCCGGGCTTTGCCAGGAAGCACTGGCAGCCTTGTAAGTGGTGACAGCGGGTCCCGATGTGTTTTTGGTGAGCTACTGCTTCCCTAATGGCCTTATTTGGCAACGAGACTTTGCACTCTTTCTCTTTTTTTTTTTTTCCCCGTTTGTTTGGGGTTGGTTTTGGTTTTTTGTTTGTTTGTTTGTTTGTTTTAAGAAAACCAAAGTCCACAGCCCGTCTTCTGAATTTGTTGGGTTCTCAGTCGTACCAGGCGAGGTATCATAAACACGCGTTCCTCTGCGCACTCAGCACAGCCGAAAGCATCAGTCCATCTGCCGGTCCTTTTTGGTGGCCTTATGGATTGCGGGAGCGGGGATTTGATCCCCTCCCCTCCCACCCCCCCCCCCCCCCCCCCCCCCGGTAAAAGCCTATGGGGGCTTTTTCATCTTGCTGATTTTTCTATCCTAAATTAAACTTTAAAAATGGTTAAAATTGTAGAATTTACAAACGTCCTTGCGTTGTTTAAACTGCAGCTGCCAAATGGCTGTAGCATACAATGTATTCGGTGTACTTTGGCAATGAGGTATTTGTTCTAAAGCTTTAAAAACAGGGCCGTTTTTTAAAAAAGTTACATTTAAACGTTTAAGAAAGGAAATGTTTAAAACCAAATGTTTAAACAAAGGATACGTTTCAAAAGGGACAGTTGAATGTTAGCGGTTTTTTATTGCCAATCTTCAGAGGGAGCGCTCTGGAGTTCTTGGTTTCTGTCTGGCTGTCAGCAGCGCGTTTCCCCGGCGGTTCAGCAGCATCTCTCCTGGGCAGGGCAGCCGGCCAGACGTCCCCGCTAATCGTGCGGCACCCAACTCCCCCCTCCCCCGAGTCAAATTATAGCTGTGTATTTTGGAGATGGATGGTTTAATGGTATGGATTGACAGCTGGGCAAGTTCATTTAGTGCCAAAGGAAAGTCAAATACTTTTATACTATAAGAATTCTTATTGCAGAGAGAGAGAGAGCGAGAGATCTCTAAGCATACGTGCACCTCTTCAGCGTAGAGTAAAGGACTGAGCTTTGTTCGTTCTTGTTCATTGCACTCTTTGGAGTTTTACCCTTCCCTTTCGGCTGTACTGACCCAGCAAGGTGTGCAGCAGCAGCAGCAGCAGCAGCAGCAGTGGCATGAGGGCTGTAGCTGTTTGAGGGGGTCCGTCGCGTCGATTCTGGTCACGGCCCAGCCCTGTGCGGCAGCCTGGCAGGGGGAGGTCCCCGCGGCAGCGCCGTGAGGAAGGCAGGAGGGGTTTCCCAGAGCCAGCCCGAGGGTTTACTGCCGTGCTCAGAATGGCAGCAGGCGGCACTTAGTCTTCATACTGACCGGAAGAGTTCCAGTCGCTCTGGCTTTGAAAGGCCACGCTGTATTTGGCGCTGAGCTGTTTCCCTACAGGAGTCCTCCTGTCGCTGCGCTGCCGCCCCGTGCCTCGGTGTGAGGGAATTCCTCTGCTTTCTTCTGTGCTCTTTGTTAATCTGCTGAAATATAATTGGGGCTTTTGGTGTTTCAGGTGTCTCGCCGTACGGGTCTGGCGACGCTCAGTAGACCTCCCCCTGCCCAGGTGTTGTGTTAAAGGGCAAAGTAATTTGGCAGACAAGAAAGCCCTTTGCGTTCCAGGCTGTCTCAGAGGGGCTGGGGGCGGCGAGGCTTAGGTTCTGAGCGATGCCCGATTTGGCATTAAAAGTCCGGTGGCGTTCAATATGTACTATTGAACTATCACGATTACGGAGGCACTAATAGCACCACACGCAATCGGATCAAGCGGCGTCCCGTGAACCAGCGCGGCCACACGTAAGGATTTGGGTGGCGTTCACTAGGAACTCTCACGGCTAGATTGGTGAAAAGTGTCGTTTATTGAAGCGACAGAGGCACAAGTTCTTTTGGAGTGCCGGTGATAGTGACCGTCTGCAAAGCCCGTGCGAATACTAAAGATGTTAGTGATACAGCCTGGCTACAAATGCGCTAAGTTCTAAAACAACTCTATAGAGATTTCTAAGTTTCCCGGGGAAGCACTTGGCATAGCCGAGCGTTCGAATCTTCCCCACGAGCGTCCTTGTGGGGGGCGAGGAGAGGCTCAGCCCGTCGACGGACGCCAGCAGTCACAGGTGGTCGGCCATGGCATTTCCCTGCCCGCGTTGGTATCTTCCCTGACATCCCTCCTCTCTGACGCTATTTTCATACCTCTCTTTTTTTTTTTTTTTTTTTAACCTTTCAGGTGGAGCCTGATGGACTCTAGTCATACCTACTTGTGTTACGATTGGTGTAAAATTCTCTCGCTTGGCTTTTAAAGGTATAGACTACGAAAAATTCAGAGCGAGGACTCCGTGAGGAGCGGTCGCACCTCGGAGGCGGGTAGCTTTTGGGATGGAGGTGTGTTTTGGTATTATAATGACATTATAATGAGCAAATTTCACCCAAAGGATAGCATTTTGTCCAAAATGACAGATGGTTGGCTCAGGGTAACAATTGGGCAGCTTATCAGTTCCATAAGGCCTTCAGGGGTTCCATTTGACTCTCAAGTTCCCATTTGATCGCAGAGTTTGGCCGTGGCATCTCCACTCCGCTCCATCCGCCGCGCTGTTTTTCCTTAGAGTTGGCGCACCGGACTCCCCCAATGTCGTCAACATCTAAGGTTGCCTCGGGGACCTTTGTGAAACGCGTCCTTTGCACACCAGCTGCACTCTGCCCTGGAGAGTTTCCTCCACGCTGCACTTTTCTTCAAAACGGGGCATTACCTTAATTTCTAAGTCACCTCCAGTAATGATCCCACACCAGGTTTGCCTGCCGGTGGCTGAGCGGCCCGAGGGGACGGGGCCAGCCCTGGGTCCGCTGGCTTTGTGCCTTTTTTTGGGGGGGGAATAAAAAGGGGGTGTGTGTGTGTGGGTGATGATGTCATTTGGGGCAGCCCAGGGGCCCTGAGGGAGCGTGGGCAGTGATGCTGCAGAGGAGCAGGTGAGTGGGGGATGGGGGGGTCACACGGGGGTCGCCTGAAAAGAGGCGGATCACAGCCCCCAAATGTCTGAAAATTCGGGGGGGGGGGGGGGATTAGCAAACTTTAAAACCTGTAAATATGGGCGTGAGGCATTGAAATAAAGAAAAATCTCACATTTTAGTCTCTTAATAAATGAATATTCATTGCTTTACATAGGAGGAGTTTGGAATAAACCCCTAGATCTACTCTGTTACGTAAAGGATTTTAGACTATAAAAAGGTGTGTCCCAGAGCCCATTTTTGGCTCTGTCGTTCTCTGTCTGCCGGGCTGCCCGCCCTTTTCTTTACCTGCTCTGTCTCTCCCCTTCAGCTCCTCGAGGTTTTCCGGTATTCCTCAGGCTTATATTGACCCTAAATATATCTATGTCTGTGTGTAAATGGATACCTAGGGGACATGTCTATTCTCGGTAAGGTTTTTGAAATGCAAGGAAAGCCTATTTACGGAAAGCCCTTAAAACCCCGCCACACCGCCCTGCACCTTTCCCCATTTTTATTTTTTTTTTTTTTAAGATGTAAAAGCGCTTTTAAAAACTACCCCTTCCCCTTCTCCCCCTTTTCCCATCCCAATTTGGGGCCGCTTTCCCCTGCCGGGCTGTGCACGCAAAGCGGGAGTTGCCACCACAGCACAAAAGTACCCCAAAGCCCTACTTCTGGGTCTGCGGGGGGGGGGGGGGGGGGCGGGACAACCCCAATTTTCTGTTTTGGGAAAAAAAAATAAAAATAAAAAAAGAGAAGAAAAACTTTCCCAACTTGGGTCTCCCGGGCAAGCCCCATCCACCTGGCTTGGTGCAGCTGGAAAGCAAAAAACCCCTTTTCCACGCTCAGAAGCAAAAATCACCAATGGTTGCGTGGTGGATAAGCGTTAAAAAGCCCCAAAGCTGAGCACTGTGGAAAAGTGAAGAAACGCCCACCCCGACGTGAGAAAAAGGTGGGTGCAGCGGCGGCAGTTTGGTGGCTCCAGCGTGGGCGAGTTGCGGAGAGTGGGGCGCCCCCCGTGAGTCCCCCGCTGTGGGTTCCCCCGGCCGGCTCCCCTGGGGGCGGTCCGTCCCCGTTCCCCCCCCCCTCCCGCGCAGGGGGGTTGTAGCCCTCCTCGGCCACGCCCCCTCCCCGCCCCCGGTTGCCATAGGCCCCGCCTCCCCGCGCTGCCCCACCTGCCACCCCTCCTCGGCCCCGCCTCCCGTCCCCTGGGCCCCGCCTCCCACGCTTGGCTGACCTCTGCCGGAGCCCCGCCTCCCGCCCCGGCCCCGCCTCGCTGGCCCCGCCCAGCCCTGCTCGGCCCCCGCCTCCCCCGCCCCTGCAGCGGGGATGCGCGCATGCGCAGTACGGCGCGCGTCTGCGCTCGCTTCTGCCACCAGGCGACCAAAAGCCGGTCCTGCACCCGGGGAGCCGCTCATGCGCAGTACAGCGCGATGGTGCGAGGGGCGCGCGTGCGCAGGACAGCGAACTGCCGCGCGCTCGCTGCCGCCACCGTGCGACCGAACGCCGGTACTGCGGCCGGGGATCGGCGCATGCGCGCTACGGCGCGATGGTCTGCGCTCGCATCTGCCGCCTGGCGGCCGCAAGTCGGTACTGCAGCCGGGCGGCCGCGCCCGCGCAGTACAGCGCTCTCGTGGGTCCTGCCTCCTTCCCGGCCTCTGCCGCGCCTCCCGCCCTCCTCGGCCCCGCCTCCCCGCTCGTCCCGGCCCCGCCTCGCCACTAGCCCTCGGCCCCGGCTGCCTGCCGTCTTCCCCCCCGCCTCCCCGTCTCGGCCCCTCTTCCCCGCCCGCCTCGGCCCCGCCCTGCAGCGCCGGTCCCGCACGGGCCGTTGCCGGGCGCCGCCCCCGGCGGCGGGGGAGGGCCAGGACCACCGGGGAGACGAGCGGGCTCCTTCGGCGCGTGCGGGGGTGTCTCCCGCCCGCCGGCCGCCCGGCGCTGGCGGGGCGGGGGCTTCAAGCCGCCGCCTGCGGCAGGCTGCCGCTCCGCTGGAGCCGAGCCGGCTCCGGGTAGCCCCCGGGCGTTACCCGAGAGCTGACGGAAGGCAAGAGGGGAAGAAGGCGCGACGGTTTTATTTTGTGCCGTCGCACACAAACCGATCCGGTTTTGAAGAAGAAAAAGCCGCGGGTTTGGTAAATCCGCCCCCCACTCCGCGCCCCGCAGGCGCGGCCGCACCTGCCCGTCGCCCCGGCAACGGCCCCGCGCCGCCGCCGCCGCCGCGTTACCATGGCAACCGCTCCCGGGCTGATGGGCGGGAGTGCGGGCCAATCACAGCGCGGGAGCCACGCTCCGATTGGCCGAATTGCCTCGCCGAGGTGGGGCGCGGCGGGGACTGACGGCAACGCCAAGCCAATGGAGCGGGGTCTCCCAAAGAGGGGTGCGGGCTACGGCCAATGGGCGCGCGGCGAGGGCGGGCCGGGACGCTCCGGAAACCGAGGGGGCCGGGGGAAAATGGCGCCCAGTTCGAAAGCGGAGCGGAGCGGAGCGGAGCGGGGGGAAAGCGCAGCCCGGCGTGCGGGTCCAGTGCCGGCCCGGCCCGGCCCGGCCCGCGGGCTCGCCGCGAGGCAGCCGTGAGACAGCCGTTGAGGCAGCTGGAGCGCGTCAAGGTGAGCGGGGGGCGGTGGGCAACGATGCGGGGGGCGGGGGGCCGAGGGAACATGGCGGGGGGGCTGTAGAGGGCCCTGAGGGGTGACGGGGGGGGGGAAGGGGCGCTGAACGGGGGGCTTGAGGGGGGGCACTGTAGGCTCGGAGCGGGGCTGGCTGGGCCCGGCTCCCCGCGGGGTGCCTTGGGCCTGGGGAGTTTGGGGTGCGGGGCTGGCGGTGCCGGAGAAATAAAGGCCGAAAGGGCGATAGTGAAGCGGCGCCCGGGCCGTGCCGGCGCTTCCCCGCAGCGCGGTGGGGTCGGGCCCTCCGCACTTGCCCAGCGCTCCCCAAAAGTGTCTGTGGGCCCTGGGGGTGGCGGGCTGTGGGGTGGCTGCGCTCGGGCTGGCCCTCAGCGTGGCCCGCGGGGACTGCCGAGGGGGTGAGGAAGCAGAGGGGGTGAGCCGCTTCGGGGCCCGAAACAGAGAGCAGGTCTTCTGCCCCGAGGGCTGGAAAGCAGGTTCCCGGGGCTGGTTTTGGGGTGCAGAAACAGGCGGAGTTGTGTGGCTTTGGGCTGAGGAGCAGGGGTGCGGTCCTGCGTTTTTGGGGCTTGAGAAGGGGCCCAGCAGCTGAGGTTATGAGCTCAGAAAGGGGCACTAAACGAGCGGGTTTGGGGGTTAAGAGCAGACTCCAGCCTGGCTGGTTTTGCAGGGGCCGGGGGGGGGGGGGGGGCAGAGAGGAGTTGGGAGGCGTTGGGTGCTGCGGGGAAAAGCAGGGGGTGGGCAAGGTGCGTGGACCCTCCCCGCAGGTGGGGGTCTGGTGCCATGGGACCCCCGAGTTCAGGAGGCTGGCACGCAGCTGACTGAACTCCATGTCTCTCGGGGGGAAAGGCGCTTTTCAGACCTGGCACGCCTCTCCTCTTTGAATCTAGCTCTTCTTTGGACATTGCTGAGCATAGATATTAAGCGATTAATCATAGCAACTTATTGATATTTATACTGTGTAAAGCCATGGTGTTTAACCCTAACACTCAAGTCAGGACGCTGATTGGTTGACGACCCCGTCAACAGCCCAGGCTATTGCAAGTAGGTGGAGCTGGGAAGAAGGAGTTGAAATCAGCTGGAGCTTCAGTGCAGAGCCGGGGCTTCAATTAGCCAGAGCTTGGCAAGCAGGAGCTGGAGGGAGGTGGGGTGTCCTCTGTCCGGAGCACGCATTAGCCAGAGGCAAGACTCCCGGCAGCGGTAACGAGCAGGAGCTGCAATTAGCCGGAGCGTGTGTTGGCTGGAGCAGCCGCCGGCCAAACTGCACTTCCCGCAGGGCTGAAGAGCGGCCGGGTGCAGGCTGGGCTGTCCCAAGCGAGGAGCTGCGAGCAGAGGGGAGGCGAGCGGTGCTTCTGCCGGCGGGGAGCCCGGCCTCTTGCCGGGGGGATTAAATCCCCGCCAAGCACCTGTCTGGGCCCCGCTCCCGAGGGCAGAGGCGGGGTGGGGGTCCCCCGGCTTGTGCCCGTTGTCTGGCTGCGACAAAGAGGGTCATTTCTCGCCTCCTCTTTTCCCAGCGTCCCCTTGTGCGTCCCGGGAAGAAAATCCTGCGGGATTGATTCCGCCAGCTGCTCAGGTAATGGCAGGCGTGGGGCTGGGGGAGCGGGGAGACACGTTTGCGAGTTCAGGGGCGCTCCGGGTACTCCACGTCAAACGGGCAGAAAGGGCAAATTTGCTGCCAGCGCAGAAAAGCGGATGCAGGACTGCAGTGAACAGAGCGCGCCTCCTTCCCGGACTGGTGCCTGGGTAGTTAGGAATGTCTTCCTTTGGGGTGAAAGAGCCACCTTTCCTCTCGCCTAAATTAAGAGCTGCCCAATACCTTCTTTAGGGTCCGGTGTTTCCCTTCTGTTTGTTCATGCTACTTTTATGGGCAAGTTGGAAATGGCCTTTTCTCTTTCCCTGCGTAACTGAATCGTTAGGAGTCCGTGGCGCGAGCGTGGTTAATTTTGGAGCACCTAGGTGCCAGTGGAAACGGAATGAATGAAACGCGATGGAAACTGATGTTTTGCTTGGTTTTTACTCAACTTTTTTTTATCTTTCAGTGTTGATGGCATGTTGTCCTGTGGCTCAACCCACCTTCTGTTGCGTGGAGCCTCCGATCTAGGGTTTTTAAGTCTGAGAAGCTTGTCCTTCCAGAAAAGGACTGGTCGTTGCGCAGATTGAGGGGTAGGCTCGGAGAGCCGCTGAAGTACACGGTCAGTGTAACGGCCAAATGTCACTTAACCGTGCGGTTCCCTTTCACTCCTTTCCCCCCAGCTCCCTCGGGGCTGGGAGTTTTTGTTTTGTTTTGTTTTGTTTTTTTTTTTTTTTGCGGGGGTTGTGGGTTTGTGTGGGGCATGCGCGTGGTTTCCAAAGCAGAGCGCAGTGTTGCCTGGTGGCAGCCTGCAGAGCCCTTTTGCTGCCTGACCTCTCCTTTTGCACTCCACTCTCAGGGCTGTAACTTTCCTTTGGCTGATTTGAGCAGAGCAATGAAGTGACTTGCCTGTGTAAATGTGCTGGTGATACCAGGAAGGGAAGCGCTTGGGCCGGTAGTGAAAAACTTGGCTCCGAGTAGGATTTCTGAAGGCAGAACAACAACAGCAGCAGGAAGCGTCCCAAAGGTGATGCCAAGTACTTTTTCCTCCGCTCAGCTGTCGTCTGGGCAAACCTTCAGGGAAGAAGGCAGCTTGAGATTCCTACCTGGCTTTGCGTTCACGGGTTTTTTTCCTCTCTCGGCAGGTTGTCAACGGCCAGCCTTTCTCCGCGGTCACCCTTTCTTCTGCCGTGACGGTACGGGACACACGGAAAGGATCCAGAGTGCTCTGCCAGGACCAGGTACGTCTCCCATGTGCGTCTGCGTTTTTCCTAAGGTCCTTGTCGTGGGGGCTTTGAAGTGAAAGCAAAGGATGTGCTGACTCTCCTCCCGTAGTTTTTCGATGAAATATTTGAACGCGAATACTAAAAATAAGGTGTGTTCCGGAGCACGTTGCGCCCATGCAAAGCTCGCTTCGCTCCGCTTATTTTCTCCAGCCGAAAGCATCATCTCTTTCTGTGTGCTTACCGTTAACTGGCACTGTGAGAATAATGTTGCACTAAAAGAGGCAAGAAAGGGTTCGCAAGGGTTCAGATGTTCCGAAGAAAGAGACTTTGTTTTCGTGGTAAAAGCTTTATGCTTTTTCAGTCCACAGGTTTTTAAAATAGCTTCCAGTAGTCCTGGATAACCTTACTGAGATACTAGCCTCTGTACGCAAAGCAGTCGAGGTCAGAGAAGAGACAGGGACAAAGTGGGACAAAGCAGGGTGGCTTCTGCGTGTTTTCCGGGCTTTGCCAGGAAGCACTGGCAGCCTTGTAAGTGGTGACAGCGGGTCCCGATGTGTTTTTGGTGAGCTACTGCTTCCCTAATGGCCTTATTTGGCAACGAGACTTTGCACTCTTTCTCTTTTTTTTTTTTTCCCCGTTTGTTTGGGGTTGGTTTTGGTTTTTTGTTTGTTTGTTTGTTTGTTTTAAGAAAACCAAAGTCCACAGCCCGTCTTCTGAATTTGTTGGGTTCTCAGTCGTACCAGGCGAGGTATCATAAACACGCGTTCCTCTGCGCACTCAGCACAGCCGAAAGCATCAGTCCATCTGCCGGTCCTTTTTGGTGGCCTTATGGATTGCGGGAGCGGGGATTTGATCCCCTCCCCTCCCACCCCCCCACCCCCCCCCCCCCGGTAAAAGCCTATGGGGGCTTTTTCATCTTGCTGATTTTTCTATCCTAAATTAAACTTTAAAAATGGTTAAAATTGTAGAATTTACAAACGTCCTTGCGTTGTTTAAACTGCAGCTGCCAAATGGCTGTAGCATACAATGTATTCGGTGTACTTTGGCAATGAGGTATTTGTTCTAAAGCTTTAAAAACAGGGCCGTTTTTTAAAAAAGTTACATTTAAACGTTTAAGAAAGGAAATGTTTAAAACCAAATGTTTAAACAAAGGATACGTTTCAAAAGGGACAGTTGAATGTTAGCGGTTTTTTATTGCCAATCTTCAGAGGGAGCGCTCTGGAGTTCTTGGTTTCTGTCTGGCTGTCAGCAGCGCGTTTCCCCGGCGGTTCAGCAGCATCTCTCCTGGGCAGGGCAGCCGGCCAGACGTCCCCGCTAATCGTGCGGCACCCAACTCCCCCCTCCCCCGAGTCAAATTATAGCTGTGTATTTTGGAGATGGATGGTTTAATGGTATGGATTGACAGCTGGGCAAGTTCATTTAGTGCCAAAGGAAAGTCAAATACTTTTATACTATAAGAATTCTTATTGCAGAGAGAGAGAGAGCGAGAGATCTCTAAGCATACGTGCACCTCTTCAGCGTAGAGTAAAGGACTGAGCTTTGTTCGTTCTTGTTCATTGCACTCTTTGGAGTTTTACCCTTCCCTTTCGGCTGTACTGACCCAGCAAGGTGTGCAGCAGCAGCAGCAGCAGCAGCAGCAGTGGCATGAGGGCTGTAGCTGTTTGAGGGGGTCCGTCGCGTCGATTCTGGTCACGGCCCAGCCCTGTGCGGCAGCCTGGCAGGGGGAGGTCCCCGCGGCAGCGCCGTGAGGAAGGCAGGAGGGGTTTCCCAGAGCCAGCCCGAGGGTTTACTGCCGTGCTCAGAATGGCAGCAGGCGGCACTTAGTCTTCATACTGACCGGAAGAGTTCCAGTCGCTCTGGCTTTGAAAGGCCACGCTGTATTTGGCGCTGAGCTGTTTCCCTACAGGAGTCCTCCTGTCGCTGCGCTGCCGCCCCGTGCCTCGGTGTGAGGGAATTCCTCTGCTTTCTTCTGTGCTCTTTGTTAATCTGCTGAAATATAATTGGGGCTTTTGGTGTTTCAGGTGTCTCGCCGTACGGGTCTGGCGACGCTCAGTAGACCTCCCCCTGCCCAGGTGTTGTGTTAAAGGGCAAAGTAATTTGGCAGACAAGAAAGCCCTTTGCGTTCCAGGCTGTCTCAGAGGGGCTGGGGGCGGCGAGGCTTAGGTTCTGAGCGATGCCCGATTTGGCATTAAAAGTCCGGTGGCGTTCAATATGTACTATTGAACTATCACGATTACGGAGGCACTAATAGCACCACACGCAATCGGATCAAGCGGCGTCCCGTGAACCAGCGCGGCCACACGTAAGGATTTGGGTGGCGTTCACTAGGAACTCTCACGGCTAGATTGGTGAAAAGTGTCGTTTATTGAAGCGACAGAGGCACAAGTTCTTTTGGAGTGCCGGTGATAGTGACCGTCTGCAAAGCCCGTGCGAATACTAAAGATGTTAGTGATACAGCCTGGCTACAAATGCGCTAAGTTCTAAAACAACTCTATAGAGATTTCTAAGTTTCCCGGGGAAGCACTTGGCATAGCCGAGCGTTCGAATCTTCCCCACGAGCGTCCTTGTGGGGGGCGAGGAGAGGCTCAGCCCGTCGACGGACGCCAGCAGTCACAGGTGGTCGGCCATGGCATTTCCCTGCCCGCGTTGGTATCTTCCCTGACATCCCTCCTCTCTGACGCTATTTTCATACCTCTCTTTTTTTTTTTTTTTTTTTAACCTTTCAGGTGGAGCCTGATGGACTCTAGTCATACCTACTTGTGTTACGATTGGTGTAAAATTCTCTCGCTTGGCTTTTAAAGGTATAGACTACGAAAAATTCAGAGCGAGGACTCCGTGAGGAGCGGTCGCACCTCGGAGGCGGGTAGCTTTTGGGATGGAGGTGTGTTTTGGTATTATAATGACATTATAATGAGCAAATTTCACCCAAAGGATAGCATTTTGTCCAAAATGACAGATGGTTGGCTCAGGGTAACAATTGGGCAGCTTATCAGTTCCATAAGGCCTTCAGGGGTTCCATTTGACTCTCAAGTTCCCATTTGATCGCAGAGTTTGGCCGTGGCATCTCCACTCCGCTCCATCCGCCGCGCTGTTTTTCCTTAGAGTTGGCGCACCGGACTCCCCCAATGTCGTCAACATCTAAGGTTGCCTCGGGGACCTTTGTGAAACGCGTCCTTTGCACACCAGCTGCACTCTGCCCTGGAGAGTTTCCTCCACGCTGCACTTTTCTTCAAAACGGGGCATTACCTTAATTTCTAAGTCACCTCCAGTAATGATCCCACACCAGGTTTGCCTGCCGGTGGCTGAGCGGCCCGAGGGGACGGGGCCAGCCCTGGGTCCGCTGGCTTTGTGCCTTTTTTTGGGGGGGGAATAAAAAGGGGGTGTGTGTGTGGGGGTGATGATGTCATTTGGGGCAGCCCAGGGGCCCTGAGGGAGCGTGGGCAGTGATGCTGCAGAGGAGCAGGTGAGTGGGGGATGGGGGGGTCACACGGGGGTCGCCTGAAAAGAGGCGGATCACAGCCCCCAAATGTCTGAAAATTCGGGGGGGGGGGGGGGGGGGATTAGCAAACTTTAAAACCTGTAAATATGGGCGTGAGGCATTGAAATAAAGAAAAATCTCACATTTTAGTCTCTTAATAAATGAATATTCATTGCTTTACATAGGAGGAGTTTGGAATAAACCCCTAGATCTACTCTGTTACGTAAAGGATTTTAGACTATAAAAAGGTGTGTCCCAGAGCCCATTTTTGGCTCTGTCGTTCTCTGTCTGCCGGGCTGCCCGCCCTTTTCTTTACCTGCTCTGTCTCTCCCCTTCAGCTCCTCGAGGTTTTCCGGTATTCCTCAGGCTTATATTGACCCTAAATATATCTATGTCTGTGTGTAAATGGATACCTAGGGGACATGTCTATTCTCGGTAAGGTTTTTGAAATGCAAGGAAAGCCTATTTACGGAAAGCCCTTAAAACCCCGCCACACCGCCCTGCACCTTTCCCCATTTTTTTTTTTTTTTTTTTTAAGATGTAAAAGCGCTTTTAAAAACTACCCCTTCCCCTTCTCCCCCTTCCCCTTCTCCCCCTTTTCCCATCCCAATTTGGGGCCGCTTTCCCCTGCCGGGCTGTGCACGCAAAGCGGGAGTTGCCACCACAGCACAAAAGTACCCCAAAGCCCTACTTCTGGGTCTGCGGGGGGGGGGGGGGGGGGGCGGGACAACCCCAATTTTCTGTTTTGGGAAAAAAAAATAAAAATAAAAAAAGAGAAGAAAAACTTTCCCAACTTGGGTCTCCCGGGCAAGCCCCATCCACCTGGCTTGGTGCAGCTGGAAAGCAAAAAACCCCTTTTCCACGCTCAGAAGCAAAAATCACCAATGGTTGCGTGGTGGATAAGCGTTAAAAAGCCCCAAAGCTGAGCACTGTGGAAAAGTGAAGAAACGCCCACCCCGACGTGAGAAAAAGGTGGGTGCAGCGGCGGCAGTTTGGTGGCTCCAGCGTGGGCGAGTTGCGGAGAGTGGGGCGCCCCCCGTGAGTCCCCCGCTGTGGGTTCCCCCGGCCGGCTCCCCTGGGGGCGGTCCGTCCCCGTTCCCCCCCCCCTCCCGCGCAGGGGGGTTGTAGCCCTCCTCGGCCACGCCCCCTCCCCGCCCCCGGTTGCCATAGGCCCCGCCTCCCCGCGCTGCCCCACCTGCCACCCCTCCTCGGCCCCGCCTCCCGTCCCCTGGGCCCCGCCTCCCACGCTTGGCTGACCTCTGCCGGAGCCCCGCCTCCCGCCCCGGCCCCGCCTCGCTGGCCCCGCCCAGCCCTGCTCGGCCCCCGCCTCCCCCGCCCCTGCAGCGGGGATGCGCGCATGCGCAGTACGGCGCGCGTCTGCGCTCGCTTCTGCCACCAGGCGACCAAAAGCCGGTCCTGCACCCGGGGAGCCGCTCATGCGCAGTACAGCGCGATGGTGCGAGGGGCGCGCGTGCGCAGGACAGCGAACTGCCGCGCGCTCGCTGCCGCCACCGTGCGACCGAACGCCGGTACTGCGGCCGGGGATCGGCGCATGCGCGCTACGGCGCGATGGTCTGCGCTCGCATCTGCCGCCTGGCGGCCGCAAGTCGATACTGCAGCCGGGCGGCCGCGCCCGCGCAGTACAGCGCTCTCGTGGGTCCTGCCTCCTTCCCGGCCTCTGCCGCGCCTCCCGCCCTCCTCGGCCCCGCCTCCCCGCTCGTCCCGGCCCCGCCTCGCCACTAGCCCTCGGCCCCGGCTGCCTGCCGTCTTCCCCCCCGCCTCCCCGTCTCGGCCCCTCTTCCCCGCCCGCCTCGGCCCCGCCCTGCAGCGCCGGTCCCGCACGGGCCGTTGCCGGGCGCCGCCCCCGGCGGCGGGGGAGGGCCAGGACCACCGGGGAGACGAGCGGGCTCCTTCGGCGCGTGCGGGGGTGTCTCCCGCCCGCCGGCCGCCCGGCGCTGGCGGGGCGGGGGCTTCAAGCCGCCGCCTGCGGCAGGCTGCCGCTCCGCTGGAGCCGAGCCGGCTCCGGGTAGCCCCCGGGCGTTACCCGAGAGCTGACGGAAGGCAAGAGGGGAAGAAGGCGCGACGGTTTTATTTTGTGCCGTCGCACACAAACCGATCCGGTTTTGAAGAAGAAAAAGCCGCGGGTTTGGTAAATCCGCCCCCCACTCCGCGCCGCGCAGGCGCGGCCGCACCTGCCCGTCGCCCCGGCAACGGCCCCGCGCCGCCGCCGCCGCCGCGTCACCATGGCAACCGCTCCCGGGCTGATGGGCGGGAGTGCGGGCCAATCACAGCGCGGGAGCCACGCTCCGATTGGCCGAATTGCCTCGCCGAGGTGGGGCGCGGCGGGGACTGACGGCAACGCCAAGCCAATGGAGCGGGGTCTCCCAAAGAGGGGTGCGGGCTACGGCCAATGGGCGCGCGGCGAGGGCGGGCCGGGACGCTCCGGAAGCCGAGGGGGCCGGGGGAAAATGGCGCCCAGTTCGAAAGCGGAGCGGAGCGGAGCGGAGCGGGGGGAAAGCGCAGCCCGGCGTGCGGGTCCAGTGCCGGCCCGGCCCGGCCCGGCCCGCGGGCTCGCCGCGAGACAGCCGTTGAGGCAGCTGGAGCGCGTCAAGGTGAGCGGGGGGCGGTGGGCAACGATGCGGGGGGCGGGGGGCCGAGGGAACATGGCGGGGGGGCTGTAGAGGGCCCTGAGGGGTGACGGGGGGGGGGAAGGGGCGCTGAACGGGGGGCTTGAGGGGGGGCACTGTAGGCTCGGAGCGGGGCTGGCTGGGCCCGGCTCCCCGCGGGGTGCCTTGGGCCTGGGGAGTTTGGGGTGCGGGGCTGGCGGTGCCGGAGAAATAAAGGCCGAAAGGGCGATAGTGAAGCGGCGCCCGGGCCGTGCCGGCGCTTCCCCGCAGCGCGGTGGGGTCGGGCCCTCCGCACTTGCCCAGCGCTCCCCAAAAGTGTCTGTGGGCCCTGGGGGTGGCGGGCTGTGGGGTGGCTGCGCTCGGGCTGGCCCTCAGCGTGGCCCGCGGGGACTGCCGAGGGGGTGAGGAAGCAGAGGGGGTGAGCCGCTTCGGGGCCCGAAACAGAGAGCAGGTCTTCTGCCCCGAGGGCTGGAAAGCAGGTTCCCGGGGCTGGTTTTGGGGTGCAGAAACAGGCGGAGTTGTGTGGCTTTGGGCTGAGGAGCAGGGGTGCGGTCCTGCGTTTTTGGGGCTTGAGAAGGGGCCCAGCAGCTGAGGTTATGAGCTCAGAAAGGGGCACTAAACGAGCGGGTTTGGGGGTTAAGAGCAGACTCCAGCCTGGCTGGTTTTGCAGGGGCCGGGGGGGGGGAGGCAGAGAGGAGTTGGGAGGCGTTGGGTGCTGCGGGGAAAAGCAGGGGGTGGGCAAGGTGCGTGGACCCTCCCCGCAGGTGGGGGTCTGGTGCCATGGGACCCCCGAGTTCAGGAGGCTGGCACGCAGCTGACTGAACTCCATGTCTCTCGGGGGGAAAGGCGCTTTTCAGACCTGGCACGCCTCTCCTCTTTGAATCTAGCTCTTCTTTGGACATTGCTGAGCATAGATATTAAGCGATTAATCATAGCAACTTATTGATATTTATACTGTGTAAAGCCATGGTGTTTAACCCTAACACTCAAGTCAGGACGCTGATTGGTTGACGACCCCGTCAACAGCCCAGGCTATTGCAAGTAGGTGGAGCTGGGAAGAAGGAGTTGAAATCAGCTGGAGCTTCAGTGCAGAGCCGGGGCTTCAATTAGCCAGAGCTTGGCAAGCAGGAGCTGGAGGGAGGTGGGGTGTCCTCTGTCCGGAGCACGCATTAGCCAGAGGCAAGACTCCCGGCAGCGGTAACGAGCAGGAGCTGCAATTAGCCGGAGCGTGTGTTGGCTGGAGCAGCCGCCGGCCAAACTGCACTTCCCGCAGGGCTGAAGAGCGGCCGGGTGCAGGCTGGGCTGTCCCAAGCGAGGAGCTGCGAGCAGAGGGGAGGCGAGCGGTGCTTCTGCCGGCGGGGAGCCCGGCCTCTTGCCGGGGGGGTTAAATCCCCGCCAAGCACCTGTCTGGGCCCCGCTCCCGAGGGCAGAGGTGGGGTGGGGGTCCCCCGGCTTGTGCCCGTTGTCTGGCTGCGACAAAGAGGGTCATTTCTCGCCTCCTCTTTTCCCAGCGTCCCCTTGTGCGTCCCGGGAAGAAAATCCTGCGGGATTGATTCCGCCAGCTGCTCAGGTAATGGCAGGCGTGGGGCTGGGGGAGCGGGGAGACACGTTTGCGAGTTCAGGGGCGCTCCGGGTACTCCACGTCAAACGGGCAGAAAGGGCAAATTTGCTGCCAGCGCAGAAAAGCGGATGCAGGACTGCAGTGAACAGAGCGCGCCTCCTTCCCGGACTGGTGCCTGGGTAGTTAGGAATGTCTTCCTTTGGGGTGAAAGAGCCACCTTTCCTCTCGCCTAAATTAAGAGCTGCCCAATACCTTCTTTAGGGTCCGGTGTTTCCCTTCTGTTTGTTCATGCTACTTTTATGGGCAAGTTGGAAATGGCCTTTTCTCTTTCCCTGCGTAACTGAATCGTTAGGAGTCCGTGGCGCGAGCGTGGTTAATTTTGGAGCACCTAGGTGCCAGTGGAAACGGAATGAATGAAACGCGATGGAAACTGATGTTTTGCTTGGTTTTTACTCAACTTTTTTTTATCTTTCAGTGTTGATGGCATGTTGTCCTGTGGCTCAACCCACCTTCTGTTGCGTGGAGCCTCCGATCTAGGGTTTTTAAGTCTGAGAAGCTTGTCCTTCCAGAAAAGGACTGGTCGTTGCGCAGATTGAGGGGTAGGCTCGGAGAGCCGCTGAAGTACACGGTCAGTGTAACGGCCAAATGTCACTTAACCGTGCGGTTCCCTTTCACTCCTTTCCCCCCAGCTCCCTCAGGGCTGGGAGTTTTTGTTTTGTTTTGTTTTTTTTTTTTTTGCGGGGGTTGTGGGTTTGTGTGGGGCATGCGCGTGGTTTCCAAAGCAGAGCGCAGTGTTGCCTGGTGGCAGCCTGCAGAGCCCTTTTGCTGCCTGACCTCTCCTTTTGCACTCCACTCTCAGGGCTGTAACTTTCCTTTGGCTGATTTGAGCAGAGCAATGAAGTGACTTGCCTGTGTAAATGTGCTGGTGATACCAGGAAGGGAAGCGCTTGGGCCGGTAGTGAAAAACTTGGCTCCGAGTAGGATTTCTGAAGGCAGAACAACAACAGCAGCAGGAAGCGTCCCAAAGGTGATGCCAAGTACTTTTTCCTCCGCTCAGCTGTCGTCTGGGCAAACCTTCAGGGAAGAAGGCAGCTTGAGATTCCTACCTGGCTTTGCGTTCACGGGTTTTTTTCCTCTCTCGGCAGGTTGTCAACGGCCAGCCTTTCTCCGCGGTCACCCTTTCTTCTGCCGTGACGGTACGGGACACACGGAAAGGATCCAGAGTGCTCTGCCAGGACCAGGTACGTCTCCCATGTGCGTCTGCGTTTTTCCTAAGGTCCTTGTCGTGGGGGCTTTGAAGTGAAAGCAAAGGATGTGCTGACTCTCCTCCCGTAGTTTTTCGATGAAATATTTGAACGCGAATACTAAAAATAAGGTGTGTTCCGGAGCACGTTGCGCCCATGCAAAGCTCGCTTCGCTCCGCTTATTTTCTCCACCCGAAAGCATCATCTCTTTCTGTGTGCTTACCGTTAACTGGCACTGTGAGAATAATGTTGCACTAAAAGAGGCAAGAAAGGGTTCGCAAGGGTTCAGATGTTCCGAAGAAAGAGACTTTGTTTTCGTGGTAAAAGCTTTATGCTTTTTCAGTCCACAGGTTTTTAAAATAGCTTCCAGTAGTCCTGGATAACCTTACTGAGATACTAGCCTCTGTACGCAAAGCAGTCGAGGTCAGAGAAGAGACAGGGACAAAGTGGGACAAAGCAGGGTGGCTTCTGCGTGTTTTCCGGGCTTTGCCAGGAAGCACTGGCAGCCTTGTAAGTGGTGACAGCGGGTCCCGATGTGTTTTTGGTGAGCTACTGCTTCCCTAATGGCCTTATTTGGCAACGAGACTTTGCACTCTTTCTCTTTCTCTTTTTTTTTTTTTCCCCGTTTGTTTGGGGTTGGTTTTGGTTTTTTGTTTGTTTGTTTGTTTGTTTTAAGAAAACCAAAGTCCACAGCCCGTCTTCTGAATTTGTTGGGTTCTCAGTCGTACCAGGCGAGGTATCATAAACACGCGTTCCTCTGCGCACTCAGCACAGCCGAAAGCATCAGTCCATCTGCCGGTCCTTTTTGGTGGCCTTATGGATTGCGGGAGCGGGGATTTGATCCCCTCCCCTCCCACCCCCCCCCCCCCCCCCCCCCCCCGGTAAAAGCCTATGGGGGCTTTTTCATCTTGCTGATTTTTCTATCCTAAATTAAACTTTAAAAATGGTTAAAATTGTAGAATTTACAAACGTCCTTGCGTTGTTTAAACTGCAGCTGCCAAATGGCTGTAGCATACAATGTATTCGGTGTACTTTGGCAATGAGGTATTTGTTCTAAAGCTTTAAAAACAGGGCCGTTTTTTAAAAAAGTTACATTTAAACGTTTAAGAAAGGAAATGTTTAAAACCAAATGTTTAAACAAAGGATACGTTTCAAAAGGGACAGTTGAATGTTAGCGGTTTTTTATTGCCAATCTTCAGAGGGAGCGCTCTGGAGTTCTTGGTTTCTGTCTGGCTGTCAGCAGCGCGTTTCCCCGGCGGTTCAGCAGCATCTCTCCTGGGCAGGGCAGCCGGCCAGACGTCCCCGCTAATCGTGCGGCACCCAACTCCCCCCTCCCCCGAGTCAAATTATAGCTGTGTATTTTGGAGATGGATGGTTTAATGGTATGGATTGACAGCTGGGCAAGTTCATTTAGTGCCAAAGGAAAGTCAAATACTTTTATACTATAAGAATTCTTATTGCAGAGAGAGAGAGAGCGAGAGATCTCTAAGCATACGTGCACCTCTTCAGCGTAGAGTAAAGGACTGAGCTTTGTTCGTTCTTGTTCATTGCACTCTTTGGAGTTTTACCCTTCCCTTTCGGCTGTACTGACCCAGCAAGGTGTGCAGCAGCAGCAGCAGCAGCAGCAGCAGTGGCATGAGGGCTGTAGCTGTTTGAGGGGGTCCGTCGCGTCGATTCTGGTCACGGCCCAGCCCTGTGCGGCAGCCTGGCAGGGGGAGGTCCCCGCGGCAGCGCCGTGAGGAAGGCAGGAGGGGTTTCCCAGAGCCAGCCCGAGGGTTTACTGCCGTGCTCAGAATGGCAGCAGGCGGCACTTAGTCTTCATACTGACCGGAAGAGTTCCAGTCGCTCTGGCTTTGAAAGGCCACGCTGTATTTGGCGCTGAGCTGTTTCCCTACAGGAGTCCTCCTGTCGCTGCGCTGCCGCCCCGTGCCTCGGTGTGAGGGAATTCCTCTGCTTTCTTCTGTGCTCTTTGTTAATCTGCTGAAATATAATTGGGGCTTTTGGTGTTTCAGGTGTCTCGCCGTACGGGTCTGGCGACGCTCAGTAGACCTCCCCCTGCCCAGGTGTTGTGTTAAAGGGCAAAGTAATTTGGCAGACAAGAAAGCCCTTTGCGTTCCAGGCTGTCTCAGAGGGGCTGGGGGCGGCGAGGCTTAGGTTCTGAGCGATGCCCGATTTGGCATTAAAAGTCCGGTGGCGTTCAATATGTACTATTGAACTATCACGATTACGGAGGCACTAATAGCACCACACGCAATCGGATCAAGCGGCGTCCCGTGAACCAGCGCGGCCACACGTAAGGATTTGGGTGGCGTTCACTAGGAACTCTCACGGCTAGATTGGTGAAAAGTGTCGTTTATTGAAGCGACAGAGGCACAAGTTCTTTTGGAGTGCCGGTGATAGTGACCGTCTGCAAAGCCCGTGCGAATACTAAAGATGTTAGTGATACAGCCTGGCTACAAATGCGCTAAGTTCTAAAACAACTCTATAGAGATTTCTAAGTTTCCCGGGGAAGCACTTGGCATAGCCGAGCGTTCGAATCTTCCCCACGAGCGTCCTTGTGGGGGGCGAGGAGAGGCTCAGCCCGTCGACGGACGCCAGCAGTCACAGGTGGTCGGCCATGGCATTTCCCTGCCCGCGTTGGTATCTTCCCTGACATCCCTCCTCTCTGACGCTATTTTCATACCTCTCTTTTTTTTTTTTTTTTTTTAACCTTTCAGGTGGAGCCTGATGGACTCTAGTCATACCTACTTGTGTTACGATTGGTGTAAAATTCTCTCGCTTGGCTTTTAAAGGTATAGACTACGAAAAATTCAGAGCGAGGACTCCGTGAGGAGCGGTCGCACCTCGGAGGCGGGTAGCTTTTGGGATGGAGGTGTGTTTTGGTATTATAATGACATTATAATGAGCAAATTTCACCCAAAGGATAGCATTTTGTCCAAAATGACAGATGGTTGGCTCAGGGTAACAATTGGGCAGCTTATCAGTTCCATAAGGCCTTCAGGGTTCCATTTGACTCTCAAGTTCCCATTTGATCGCAGAGTTTGGCCGTGGCATCTCCACTCCGCTCCATCCGCCGCGCTGTTTTTCCTTAGAGTTGGCGCACCGGACTCCCCCAATGTCGTCAACATCTAAGGTTGCCTCGGGGACCTTTGTGAAACGCGTCCTTTGCACACCAGCTGCACTCTGCCCTGGAGAGTTTCCTCCACGCTGCACTTTTCTTCAAAACGGGGCATTACCTTAATTTCTAAGTCACCTCCAGTAATGATCCCACACCAGGTTTGCCTGCCGGTGGCTGAGCGGCCCGAGGGGACGGGGCCAGCCCTGGGTCCGCTGGCTTTGTGCCTTTTTTTGGGGGGGGAATAAAAAGGGGGTGTGTGTGTGGGGGTGATGATGTCATTTGGGGCAGCCCAGGGGCCCTGAGGGAGCGTGGGCAGTGATGCTGCAGAGGAGCAGGTGAGTGGGGGATGGGGGGGTCACACGGGGGTCGCCTGAAAAGAGGCGGATCACAGCCCCCAAATGTCTGAAAATTCGGGGGGGGGGGGGGGGGGGATTAGCAAACTTTAAAACCTGTAAATATGGGCGTGAGGCATTGAAATAAAGAAAAATCTCACATTTTAGTCTCTTAATAAATGAATATTCATTGCTTTACATAGGAGGAGTTTGGAATAAACCCCTAGATCTACTCTGTTACGTAAAGGATTTTAGACTATAAAAAGGTGTGTCCCAGAGCCCATTTTTGGCTCTGTCGTTCTCTGTCTGCCGGGCTGCCCGCCCTTTTCTTTACCTGCTCTGTCTCTCCCCTTCAGCTCCTCGAGGTTTTCCGGTATTCCTCAGGCTTATATTGACCCTAAATATATCTATGTCTGTGTGTAAATGGATACCTAGGGGACATGTCTATTCTCGGTAAGGTTTTTGAAATGCAAGGAAAGCCTATTTACGGAAAGCCCTTAAAACCCCGCCACACCGCCCTGCACCTTTCCCCATTTTTTTTTTTTTTTTTTTTAAGATGTAAAAGCGCTTTTAAAAACTACCCCTTCCCCTTCTCCCCCTTCCCCTTCTCCCCCTTTTCCCATCCCAATTTGGGGCCGCTTTCCCCTGCCGGGCTGTGCACGCAAAGCGGGAGTTGCCACCACAGCACAAAAGTACCCCAAAGCCCTACTTCTGGGTCTGCGGGGGGGGGGGGGGGGGGGCGGGACAACCCCAATTTTCTGTTTTGGGAAAAAAAAATAAAAATAAAAAAAGAGAAGAAAAACTTTCCCAACTTGGGTCTCCCGGGCAAGCCCCATCCACCTGGCTTGGTGCAGCTGGAAAGCAAAAAACCCCTTTTCCACGCTCAGAAGCAAAAATCACCAATGGTTGCGTGGTGGATAAGCGTTAAAAAGCCCCAAAGCTGAGCACTGTGGAAAAGTGAAGAAACGCCCACCCCGACGTGAGAAAAAGGTGGGTGCAGCGGCGGCAGTTTGGTGGCTCCAGCGTGGGCGAGTTGCGGAGAGTGGGGCGCCCCCCGTGAGTCCCCCGCTGTGGGTTCCCCCGGCCGGCTCCCCTGGGGGCGGTCCGTCCCCGTTCCCCCCCCCCTCCCGCGCAGGGGGGTTGTAGCCCTCCTCGGCCACGCCCCCTCCCCGCCCCCGGTTGCCATAGGCCCCGCCTCCCCGCGCTGCCCCACCTGCCACCCCTCCTCGGCCCCGCCTCCCGTCCCCTGGGCCCCGCCTCCCACGCTTGGCTGACCTCTGCCGGAGCCCCGCCTCCCGCCCCGGCCCCGCCTCGCTGGCCCCGCCCAGCCCTGCTCGGCCCCCGGCTCCCCCGCCCCTGCAGCGGGGATGCGCGCATGCGCAGTACGGCGCGCGTCTGCGCTCGCTTCTGCCACCAGGCGACCAAAAGCCGGTCCTGCACCCGGGGAGCCGCTCATGCGCAGTACAGCGCGATGGTGCGAGGGGCGCGCGTGCGCAGGACAGCGAACTGCCGCGCGCTCGCTGCCGCCACCGTGCGACCGAACGCCGGTACTGCGGCCGGGGATCGGCGCATGCGCGCTACGGCGCGATGGTCTGCGCTCGCATCTGCCGCCTGGCGGCCGCAAGTCGGTACTGCAGCCGGGCGGCCGCGCCCGCGCAGTACAGCGCTCTCGTGGGTCCTGCCTCCTTCCCGGCCTCTGCCGCGCCTCCCGCCCTCCTCGGCCCCGCCTCCCCGCTCGTCCCGGCCCCGCCTCGCCACTAGCCCTCGGCCCCGGCTGCCTGCCGTCTTCCCCCCCGCCTCCCCGTCTCGGCCCCTCTTCCCCGCCCGCCTCGGCCCCGCCCTGCAGCGCCGGTCCCGCACGGGCCGTTGCCGGGCGCCGCCCCCGGCGGCGGGGGAGGGCCAGGACCACCGGGGAGACGAGCGGGCTCCTTCGGCGCGTGCGGGGGTGTCTCCCGCCCGCCGGCCGCCCGGCGCTGGCGGGGCGGGGGCTTCAAGCCGCCGCCTGCGGCAGGCTGCCGCTCCGCTGGAGCCGAGCCGGCTCCGGGTAGCCCCCGGGCGTTACCCGAGAGCTGACGGAAGGCAAGAGGGGAAGAAGGCGCGACGGTTTTATTTTGTGCCGTCGCACACAAACCGATCCGGTTTTGAAGAAGAAAAAGCCGCGGGTTTGGTAAATCCGCCCCCGACTCCGCGCCGCGCAGGCGCGGCCGCACCTGCCCGTCGCCCCGGCAACGGCCCCGCGCCGCCGCCGCCGCCGCGTTACCATGGCAACCGCTCCCGGGCTGATGGGCGGGAGTGCGGGCCAATCACAGCGCGGGAGCCACGCTCCGATTGGCCGAATTGCCTCGCCGAGGTGGGGCGCGGCGGGGACTGACGGCAACGCCAAGCCAATGGAGCGGGGCCTCCCAAAGAGGGGTGCGGGCTACGGCCAATGGGCGCGCGGCGAGGGCGGGCCGGGACGCTCCGGAAGCCGAGGGGGCCGGGGGAAAATGGCGCCCAGTTCGAAAGCGGAGCGGAGCGGAGCGGAGCGGGGGGAAAGCGCAGCCCGGCGTGCGGGTCCAGTGCCGGCCCGGCCCGGCCCGGCCCGCGGGCTCGCCGCGAGGCAGCCGTGAGACAGCCGTTGAGGCAGCTGGAGCGCGTCAAGGTGAGCGGGGGGCGGTGGGCAACGATGCGGGGGGCGGGGGGCCGAGGGAACATGGCGGGGGGGCTGTAGAGGGCCCTGAGGGGTGACGGGGGGGGGGAAGGGGCGCTGAACGGGGGGCTTGAGGGGGGGCACTGTAGGCTCGGAGCGGGGCTGGCTGGGCCCGGCTCCCCGCGGGGTGCCTTGGGCCTGGGGAGTTTGGGGTGCGGGGCTGGCGGTGCCGGAGAAATAAAGGCCGAAAGGGCGATAGTGAAGCGGCGCCCGGGCCGTGCCGGCGCTTCCCCGCAGCGCGGTGGGGTCGGGCCCTCCGCACTTGCCCAGCGCTCCCCAAAAGTGTCTGTGGGCCCTGGGGGTGGCGGGCTGTGGGGTGGCTGCGCTCGGGCTGGCCCTCAGCGTGGCCCGCGGGGACTGCCGAGGGGGTGAGGAAGCAGAGGGGGTGAGCCGCTTCGGGGCCCGAAACAGAGAGCAGGTCTTCTGCCCCGAGGGCTGGAAAGCAGGTTCCCGGGGCTGGTTTTGGGGTGCAGAAACAGGCGGAGTTGTGTGGCTTTGGGCTGAGGAGCAGGGGTGCGGTCCTGCGTTTTTGGGGCTTGAGAAGGGGCCCAGCAGCTGAGGTTATGAGCTCAGAAAGGGGCACTAAACGAGCGGGTTTGGGGGTTAAGAGCAGACTCCAGCCTGGCTGGTTTTGCAGGGGCCGGGGGGGGGGGGGGGGCAGAGAGGAGTTGGGAGGCGTTGGGTGCTGCGG